>NW_008345290.1:9440470-9464954 GCF_000622305.1 Nannospalax galili
AGAGTAAAAGAATTTCTACTGCAAAATTGTAATCTGTGTTTCAAGTACCATAGGAAACATTTATTAAAGCCATATATTTATAGAAATTTCTTATTTTAATAAGGTATAAGTTAAAATCTAAACATATAGAACACATGACAAACACAGCGATTAATTTGTATTAACAAAAATCATCTAGATTATAAAGGTTCACTAAAATATTCACGTAGTAGTTGTAGATTCTTAGAATACAGAGGTGAGAGAGTCCCAAAATGAGAATGAAAGCCAAGTTGTAAATTTCTAAGTAAACAAAAACAGACATTAAATATTCATTTGTGAGACAGCATGAAATCTAATGAAAGGAGCTACACCATTCCTCTTCCTGTTTCTTTCTGTGTGCATGTGTATGTGTGCATGTGTATGTGTGCATATGTATGTGTGTATGCATATGTGACTGCATGGGTGCAGGCAAGCCACAAGGTCAGAGGATAAGCTCTGGGGTCTGTCCCTGCCTTCCACCATGTTTTGAAATAGGGGTCTCACTTTTGTTGTTTGCTGCTTTATATACTAGGCTAATTGGCCTGTAATCTTCTTTCTTCTGTCCCCACCTTCTGTCTCGCTGTCAGAGTACTGGAATTACAGACCTGTGCCACTATGCCTAGCTTTTACATGGGTTCTGGGAATTTGAACTTAGGTCCTCATGCTTGAACAAGTGCTTTATCCACCTAGTCATCACCCCAGTGCCCAAAGGAAGTATATAATTATTATGTAGATTATTCATTTGAGAAAGTCTCCCCCATACCCCAGACCTAACTCTTGCAAAAAGTGTTATAGAGTTTATTAATTTTTTTTAAATAGAATAAGCATCCAGGGCAGAAGACGCTTCCCAGAATTAAGCTGCTTAATAAATACTTTCCGACTTCATTTGCCAACTGATTATTGAAAGCAAATAAACTAGACCGCAGCTTCCAGGAAAAACATGTGGGGCTGATGGGTTAGGAGTAACTTCCCTGAAAGCAGTTATTACAGTCTTCTAAAACAATTCTAAAATAAATCTAAAAGAGAATGCCAGTCAGTTCAAATCACCACATTCCTTATGTCATTGATAAAATATAAATTAGTTTTTTGCTGACTCCTGGTCTAAGATAAGGAACACATTTTTAAGGAAAATAATTTAATAGGAATTGTTAACCTACTTTGAGCAATAAACTATTGTCAAACCCAGGACACCCACAGACCTTGACTTGGCTAAAAGTCAGGGGCCATGTTTTGGTTACTGTGTGGTTACAATGGAAGAAAGGTGCCACAAGATTCCTTGAAGCTTTCTCTGACTTCTGAGGACAATGTGGAAAAATCAACATGCTTCTCAGAACCTAAGACCAAACAGGACTCTAAAAGGTCTGGTCTAAAGTGTGTCTGGTCCCATAAGCGTTTTTCAGTCTCAAGCACATGAAGTCTTTCTAGCATCAAGGTGACTTGGAAGGCCTCAAGATCATCTCCAGCTGTCCAGCTAGAAACTAAGACAGACTCCAAAGAGTAATATGTCCAACATCAACCTTCATAAATACGAAAATTCAGGCCCATTTGGGTCATTTTCCTATTGGACAGAGCTAATTGGTTTCATGGATGAGAATAATCCCCTGACCCTGTCTGGGGTTCCTTCAACCACACATGCTGCTTCTTATAAGATAGCTTAACTGTGAAGATGACTAAGAAGAATGTGACAACTTCCCTTAATTCAACTGAAACTCACTGTTTTAAATTATGGATGTCTTATTATGTGTATATACATATTGAATGTGTACATTATGTGTGGATGTATGTGTATGTGTGTGGAGGCCAGAGGTCAACATTGAATATATTCTTCAATCACTCTCTTCCTTATTTTTTGAGACAGGATCTCTCACTGAACCCAGAACTCCATTATTTGGCTAGACCAGCTAGCTAATAAGGTCCCCAGGGACCCTCCCATCTCTACTCCCCTAGTCTTCAATTACAGGTATCTGCCGCCATATCCAGCTTTTTCATAGGTGCCGGAATCCAATCTTAGATCTTCATGCTTGCACAGTGAGCATGTTACCAACAGAAGGATTGCCTCAGTCCTGCATGTTTGTTTTGTTTGTTTTTTAAATATCTGTTTAGTTGATATCACTCCCAGATTCCAGGTATATAGAAACTATGGATCCAGACAAACAGTGCAAACTAAAGATACAGGAAATCTCCTGACAGGCAAGATAAGCAAAACTGACAAGATCCTGTTCCACCCTGGCATGGGAGCAGGGAGACTTAGAGGACTCCGTTTGAGCTTGCCAGAAAGTTGGTGTTAGTCTGTGGAGGGTCTGACTCATGATGAGTTGGTGTTTAAGAGTATTGCTAAGTTGTTTAAAGATATATGACCAGGGAGATTTGGACCAAATATTATGTTCAAAAGTCCATTTATTAACTAGATAACAAACTCTTGGATAGATGTCTGGAATGAAAGTGTTGCTTGGAATGTAGTGATGATATGCCAAGTTTTGCAGTAACATTTACAAATGATTAGAGCCTGCATACGCCCACTCTTCCCAACAGTAGTCAAGTAACATTCTCATGTTGGTACAACAAAATTATTACTGATCAAAAGGATGTCTGGTTAAACAAAAAATCAATTAGAAGACCTTTCATCCCTAATTAAGATAAGTGTACTTTATTGGCTGATACTTGGATGGTAAAGTATTATTTGTTAATAAATACTATAGATTTAATTTCTCAAGTCCAGTGGATTAGGATAAAACACGCACAAATATAGGCATGCACAACATATGTATTCATACATATAAACATATAAGTGGCTCTTGATCCTCATGATAGCTGTGTTCTATAAAGCCATCACTTCACTAATCAGTAATTCCGTTAGAAAGTCATAAACCACTGAGGAAACAACGGACAGACCCTGTGCCTCCTCTTATAATACTTTCTCAACTAATTGATGTAAGCATAAAGTATCTTATTTGAAGAAAATTTGTTAATATCTGTTATTGATCTGTTATCGGTAAACACAGCCTCCAGCACTAACTAACTGAACAAAGTATATCTAACATATTTTCTCTGAGAGATGTACCTTGTACTTCTGAGCACTGGATAGTCCTTCAGTATTACTCTTGGGGCCCATTTTAAACAGTGAAACTGCCAACAAGAAGTACAAAAGTTTAACAGGAAAAGGACAATGGTTTATAGAGTGGGAGTAGAGACAGGAGGTGGGACACCACCTCATTCCACTACAGACTGGAAATGTGAGTGTGCATGGCGACAGTTTTTACTGCTCTGCATGTGTCTGCGAATGACTCTGTAAGTGCTGTAATAATGGATCCCAGGGCTGCAAATGCCAACAAGTAAGAAAGTCAAACTATGGAATCTATACATAATGAGGCCAACAACAGAATATACCTATGTGATACATACACATGTGTAAATGCATTCTTGCAGACTTTCCTCTTATAACCAAGTAAGTTTGGGTCAGGGCTGTCAGCAGTTTTGACTATTTACATCTACAGTGTCATCTCAAAAATGTAACAGGAGCATACTGGATATTTACATGCCCTTGTCTTTGGGGGCAAGCATATTTCTAGGAAGTGTCAATTTTCCTTATGTCTACAGATTCTTATAACTGCCCCTTTCTTTGAATCCCTTAAAGATCACTCTATTTCCCTTCAAAATGAAATAAGAAATGCAAATATTTTATTTTTGAAAGTAACAGGAAATCTGATACTCAGCCTCTTTTATCTTCCTGGAGTCATGAAGAGCTAACACCATAGCCTTGTCCTGGTGAGGAGCTGAGCATGGTGCTTTCTATAACTTGGCATGAATCCCTAGGGGGATAGTGGGGCACACAGGGCCTGGCTCTGTGTTCTTCCTGGGTGATCTTCAGTTAGAAAATAATATTTATCTCATGGTATTGTGAAAAGCAGAAATCATTTTGTATTTTGTTCTTATCATGAATAGAAGCAATAGCAATCATATAAAATACAAATAATAGATTAAAATCAAAGAAATTCAAGGGTACTTTCACAAAATAAATATCTCACAAGGTCACTAGATTTGATTTGAACTGTTGATGGAAAATGTAGCCAAACTGTCAAGTGTTTCTGCCGACCCTAGCTGAGGTGCTCCAGTATTGTGACATCTGGACACTCATGTCCTGATTCCCCTGTGCCATCAAAGCTATTAGCTGCCCCAAGGGGTTCATTGTTCCTGTGTCCTCTGTAGAACACTGGTGGCCAGTCTCCATATTAAGAGAGCTGCCCCCAGTGCAAAGCAAGGGAAAGCGGACTCTATGCTAGCAACACTCCGTTTGTGACCCTCTCATTTTTTCATTCCTCTGGAGTTTACATCTCCCAGCTTCAGATTATCTGCTCTGCTGATTAAACAAAGAGTGGAGAAGGTTCAGGCCAGGAGACCAGGAAAGGAAGAGAAAGATGTCATAAAAAGCCAGATACCAGAACAGAAAACTGTGTTGTTAGTTAGTATATATTTCTGTCTAGAGAGACATATGCTAACATACGCATGCTAACTTGTATAACAGAGACTGAGTTGAGCATTTGCTATAGATATTTTTCAGAATACTGTAATGCATGACCACAAATTTCCTGTCACTTGAATTTCCTATCGAAGGAAAGGCCAGGTGACAACTTGTTGAGTGAGTATGTAGCTCTAAGTGCTGGTTCAAGCCTCTCTGAATCACTTAACCACACCTGTGGTGTGAAAGTCACAGAAGAAGCCTTGTGGCCTTTTTTTTTTCTTGAGTTGTTCAGAGGTATCATTTAAATGACTTCTTCAGAGTCTTTCAGGACGTCTGAAAGCAGGGAATACTCCTGGAAAGCCGCCCTGGTACAATTTTATTGGTTCTCAAACTTGTTAAACTTTATAAAAGATTCCTGTCTGTCTAGCCTTTTGACTTGCACATCACTGGGTGAATGGAGTATTTCGTCTGAACAAATGAAGCCATCATATACATACATAGCTCTAATTATTATAAGATAAAAATGTTTTGAACTGGGCATGGTGGCCGCATACCTTTAATCGTGTACTCGGGAGGCAGAGGCAAGTGGATCTCTGTGACTTCAAGGCCAGCCTGGTCTACATAGTGAGTTCCAGACCAGCTGGGGCTACAGGGAGACCCTGACTCAAAAAGACCAAAAAAAATTAGATAGATGATAAATAGATAGATAGATAGATAGATAGATAGATTTACCACTACTCACTGTAGTACTGTAGTATACCTATCACAAACTAAACCTTGAACTCACACTAATAGAAGTAATAATTAAAAAATAAAACATTGATTAAAATGACATCATCTCAAGCTAGGTGAGGGCATAGTGGTTCATGTCTTTAATCCCAGCACTAGGGAGGCAGAGTCGGGTGGATCTTTGTGAAATCAAGTCCAGCCTGGTCTACATAGTGAGTGTTCAAGGTCAGCTAAGGATATAGAATGATCTTGTTTAAAAAAAAAAAAAAACAGAAATGATGCTCAAAGTCTCTTCTCCTAGACTGTGGGATCCTGGCATCTCTCTGCCCACAGTTACAGCTGAGCATTTCAGTTACAAGCATTTCATGAGGGCAGCTTTCCAGGGAACTGGAGAAGAACACAGCAAAGAAGAGAAGAAGGACCCCCTGCTGTTCTAAGGACCGGTTGCTGTTTCTGTTCCTTACCTTAAGGGGGTAACTGCAGAACTCTTAGGAGAGTGTTTTCCTCTGTAGTGGGTTAACACTTTCCCTTACCTTCTGCTTATGCATAATCTGAGGCATAGGTAGTAGTTTGAGCAGAACTGAGCTAAAATTTCTGTAGATGAAAAAGTTTTGACTTTCCTTGGAAAAAGATGCACATTTGCTCTGCTGACAGGTCCTGGGGTCTCCCCTATCTGCTGAGGACGGAGGACTGAGGACAAGCGAGAGGAGGCTCGGTGTGGTTGAGGAAGGAAGAAGCTCTGACCTCAACTCAACAAACGGCTGTCCATGGCGAGGAGGGATTCGTGAGGACACACGCTGATGGCCACTTGCCGGCTTCTACTCTCCACACTCCACAGTCTCACATGAACCTTTTACCTCAGTCAAGTCTTTTGCCAGCAGCTTTACTTGGAAACCCCTGGGAACTCTAGAAGGGACTGGAGAGAAAGGTCTACAGCTTGTAAGTGATGGCAAGTTGGTCAAAGAGATCAGCCAATTAGGAAGTCAGACTAGCTGAGCAAGTCAAGAGGGCACAAGAAACAACTAGAAGGTGTTGGGAAGACCTGGGGTGAGGACTGAGGCACTGTGCCTTGGATTGAAAAAGTTGGGAGAAATGAGAAAGCATGGTAGCTCTAGAAACAGTCCGATTTTATTTATAAATGCCAAGCAAGCCATAGTTTATTTAGGCACAGAACTATGTAGTCTTAGGTAAAAATAAAGTCCTCAGAAGGTACATGAATCTCCTTTAGCATCAAGACCCAAACCAAAGGAGCTGTCTTTGCTTTGTTCTTAGCAGTGAGTGGACCTCAGACCCCTCGCCCTGCAGACAGTTCCCCAAGCATAGGAAGCCTGATGAAAAGAACAGTATAGGTACAGCCTACACTGTCCACAACTTCAAAATCACAGCACTCTTGCCCTTTGTTTTCACGTGAATAAATATGCTTTGTCAGATTTTTGAAAACTATTAAAACTATAAAGAAGCTTAAAATTATCTATAATTTCATCTCCCAAAGTCACATTGATAATTTTGTGAGTTTCATCCAGGCTTCTTTGTATTCATTCTAAAAAGCAAAACTACTGTTATATATTAGCTATAATGAATAGCTAATAATATAGCTATAATAATAGCTAAATAACAAATTTAAAAATTTAGCAAAATTTAGTAAAACATAAGCCCTTTCTATTCAGTGTTACATTCATTCTAAAAATGTACAAATGGCATGAGCCAGGAGCTCAGCAATGTAAAATACAAGTGTCCTACAAATGTAAAAACCGCATTGTTGAACATCAAAGGATTCAAAATTAAGCAACACAAATTATTCTGTTCACTAAGTTTAAAATCTTTTGATGACTCCCCAGTGTTAGTGAGAAAATAAAGTGGCTTGAGCTAAGTAAAAGATAAATCAATACTATATCTTTAAAAGTAAAAAAAAAAAAAGTTAATATGGCAACTGCAGTATTGTTTGTAATACAGAAAACTGGAAATAATCAAGGTGCCCATTAATAGTGGTTTCCATAAATTATGGTCAGTAAGTACAAAGAAGCACTATGGAATCTTTAGAATGACTGAGATGGAGTGTCTGTGTGTGTGTGTGTGTGTGTGTGTGTGTGTGTGTGTGTGTTGACATGGAAAGTTCTCCAGAACATATTCATACATTATAAAGTTAAAATGTTTAAATGATAATGCAAATAATATGTACTCTAGTCACTCCTTCCATTTAGTTGGAAACAGATTAGCTTCTGTAAATGGGAGCTCTAGCTGAGTCCGCTGATCACAGGAGTCAGTATAGCCCTGCCTTCAGGGAGCCACACTTCTTACCTTCTGTGATATAATCGCTTGCCCTTGCTCTTTATGTTCCACAAAACAATGGCATGGATTCAACTGCACTGTAAGTAATCGCAGGTTCTTTCTCCCACCTGGGGTGCAGTTCATGATGCCCTCCCTGACAACACACTTCAGCGTCACTAATGTGCCAGTTCGGCTGGATCCTGCTTCCTCTGCCATCTCCATGAAGCTCCTTGAACATTCATGATATTGTCACCAGAGTTCTCAGGTTGGTCCTCTTCCGTATCTTTGTCCCCAGTGTGGCACTTTCACTTCCAAACCCTTTACTAGTCAATAGACAGTTAAACTTTCTGCCCAAGTTCTAAACTAAATAGCAGAAAGAGAATAACATGTATTGTAAAACAGTTGCGAGATCTGGAGAGCTTCCATTGGCTCAAACACTCTTAGTAGCAAGTACAAACTCTCATTGGTCAGGAACACTCAATCCAATCTATTATGTTGGCTGTCTTTGGCCAAGAGTGTGGAATCATACCGCATAAAGGAAAGATGGCATAGCACACTGTACGTAGTGGAGTCATATTTAGGATAACATTTGAGAACAAAATAATGTTAATTCCCATCATAATTAAGGTGGAATAAATGAAATGGTTCTACAATCCCATTTTTGAAAAATAATGTGTTATTAACAATATTAACACTACTTGGAGAAAATTAGATCAATAAGTTAGCCACAGTGTAATCTGGAATATAGGACTATGAAATAGTTTGGGGTGCTGTTTCAGATAAGGACACACTATGTAGCCCAGGCTGGCATCAAACTCTCACTCTGCCTGGCCTCCTGAATACTGGGATTACAGGTGTGCACCACTGTGCCCAGCAATACAGATAGTTTTACTTAAAATAGTTTCTATTGTTGTAATTGTCTCATAGTGGGAATGATTATATTTTAAAGCTCAAAAAACAATATTTTCTAAAATATTTTCATGAACAACTTCATAGGAATCTCTCTGCCCGATTCCCATTGTTTACTCGTGATAGACTTCCAAGAGTACAATTTTGCATTCTGCAAACTTGAAGGCCCTGATACACTGAACTGTTGTTTTCTGGGGTGCTGACCAATTTGTGCTCCCATAAGTAGTTATTTGCTTATTTATTTATTCACGCACCCAACAAATCTTATCTCCTATATGAGTGCCACTCTGCCTGGAGCTGTAATTACCATGGTAGGTTATCCAGGCTTGATCTTTCCCTTCATAAGTTATATAGCTGTTAATCAAGTTGATTGTAATTTTTAAAAACTAGGACAAATGCTATGAAGGAAAGTAAGGGTACTAGGAGAACCCATTGGTGGAAGAGATGGAGAGAAAAAGTGTATCCCAAGAAGGCTCATGCCCTCAAGAATCCTGAGTATGGAAGCAGGAGAGTATGTGGAAGGCTGGAGGAGACTTCCTGGGGTTAGAACTCAAGGGGTGCCAGTGTAGGATGAGAGGAAGCCAGGCCCAGACCACGGTGACTTAAGGTTGGAGAATGTGCTGCTTTGGATTATTCTATAGTAAACATTCATCCCTGAGGGTTCCTGCTATGAGATATATTATGCTTCCCTGCCCCCACGTTAGATTTGGTTACGGGACCCTTTGTTTTTAGCTGGTAAATGTTAATAGACCAGACACACAGCAGAAGTCTGAAATGAGCCTTGAGGGCTGCACTCAGATTTAGGAAATCTCTTTGAAAATGAGAATGCCCCAGTGGCCAATGGGTCAAACAGAATGAGAGATCATGCCTCCTGTCGAAACAGTCAGATTGTCAATGTGAAGAAGAGCTACGTGAATGCCTTGCAAACATGTGAGACTGTTTATGCCAGTCAGTGAGAAGATATTTTGTTATGCAACAATAACTGAATGATACAAAATCTTAATTCCACATTTATCAGGAATCTGAAAAAAAGTTGAAGCCAAAAACTTGTTAGATCATGTGTGTGTATATTTTTAAAAGAATCTCTAGGGGCTAGAGAGATAGTTCAGTGGTTAAGAGCACTGAATGCTCTTGCAGAGGACCTGGGTTCAATTTCCAGGACCCACATGGCAGCTAACAGCCATCCATAACTCCAGTTCCAAGGGATTCGACATCTTCTTCTGACCTCCACAGGTATTGCATGACATGGGTGCACTTACATATATGTGGGCACATAAAAATAATAAATAGAATATTTTTAAAGAAATAAAAAGAATCTCTGGCTGCCAAAGTGAAATAGAAATTAGAGGGATGCAAGAGAAGGTCATGGGGAATGAGAAAGGAGGGGAACCAAAGCCCAAATGAAAGATGACCACAGTACGTCACAAAATTTACGCACAGAACTTTAGAATTATGGAAAGGTTTTTAATGATGAAAAAATAGTAAGTTTCATCCTTTTTAAGTGTTGTTGGTTTAAATTTTTCACTTTATAATAAATTCTAATATGGTCCCTAAATTTGGGAGAGACATTTTACAGACCAAAAAAGCCCAATAAATGACAACCATTTGTAACATTTCCAAATTTAATTTAATTGACATTTAGTAAGTATGGGTATTAAGGGTCACAGAGTGGTACATGGGAGCATCCTAAATATCCATCAGTGGATGAATGAGTGAAGAAAAATATGATTTGTATGAACAATTTAAAGTTATCCAACTTTTAAAAAGGAGATTCTGTCGATTGTAGCAATATAGATGGAACCGGAGGACGTTCTGCTCAGTGGAATAAGTCAGGCACTTCGGTTTCATCTCACACACGTCAGTTCTACAAAATTCAATCTCACAGAAACAGGGCAGAAAGATGGTTAGCAGCAGCATAGGGATAGAGCCACTTTCGGCAGTGGATACAAGCTGCAGTTCAACTGGTGGAGGAAGGTCTAGTGACCTTGGGTTCAGCTGGTGGAAGGTCTAGTGACTTTTGCACTGCATGGTATGCACAGTTAGCAAAACACATTGTGTATTTCCAAACTGCTAAGAGGATTTTAACATCTCAATCCCAAAGAATGGTGAGTTGGTGACATCAGACATGTTAATGAACTCAACTGAACTCTTCTGTGTGTCTACAGAAGTCAGAGCATCATCTGATCAGAACACCAGCCTTTTGTCTTTCTTGTCACTGGCTTTTCCTCTTAGCCCACCCCATAGCACCTTTCCACACATCCCTCATAGGGAATCCCATCAGGTAGTTTTCTACAGATTTCTCTAGTTGATTACAGACCACTTTCAATGCCACACTAGTTGACAGGCTTGTCAGAAACTTGCTCTTTTCACACACGGCAGCATGGTTTTGTGGGCCTCCTTTTCATGCTCATGGATTCTGACATGGGAGAGATCTATTTGGGTCAAGTCTGCACCAGTGGTCAGATATAAAATTAACTCAGGCCTGATCATATCTCTTGGTTGGTTGAGTGATGTTCATGTGCCTGCTCAATTTCCCACACTTTGCACAAACTGACTCTGTATATCTCTGGTGGACCTCAGGCTACCTGGCCTTGTCCTAACTCCAGCTGAAACTCTCTATGTAGACTAGGCTAGCCTTAAGCTATCCATGATCCACCTGCCTCTGTGCCCCTTCCCAAGTCCTGGAACTTTAGGTATGTGCCACCTCACCTGGTTCACTTGCTTTTCTTCATGTCAAAGCTGCCAAAGATTCTGGTTTTCCAGTTTGGAAGGCCAAAGAGCAGGGACATGAGAACAAGCTCCCCAGCCTCATTTCGGACTGAAGGGTTTGCTATTACCGAGCTAGGCCCCAGGAACACAGGCTCCAGTCATTCTGGCAGTACTGACAGTAGCAGGCTAAGCTTTCAGGTGTTTTTTATGTTTTAATGGGCAACAGAGCAAGATTACATCAGGGACTTGTTGGTGTTTAAAATCAACAGTTCTTTTCATTTTGAGAGAAAACTGTGCTTTCCTCAAAGCTGTCCTGGACCTGCTAGAGGTTTGAGAGCCTTGGCTTTCAGGGATTCATGAATTCGGTAGTTACAGGTTGGCTACTAGCAGTTTCTACTTTTCTTTTATTATCCTGACATTGCATGACCCATAGAAGTCCCTCATTCTTCTTAGCACAAATTTTAATTGTCTCCTGCCCATTTGGTTGGTGGGAGTTAGTAACACAGCTACTGAACAATTCAACCATCCAGCACTCCTGTCTCTCCGTGACTTTGCTGCCCACTGCTTGCTATGTAAATACATCCTTTCCACTGAAATAGCTTCTTACTTGATGGTATGCCCCTCTGCAAACAAATACAGGTAAACACTATGTGCCAACTGCACTGTGTTATATAGCTCACATAAACTATTCATTATTTAGTTTGAATGGGGGTTATAGGAGCTGTAGATATTTACATTCAGTTCAATGATTAAGGAACAAAGACTAAAGAAAATTAATGTGTAAAATTGGCAGTTTCAACAGTAATTCAACAATTACACATTTACTAAGGTCTAACTAGATGCCAGGTCAGGATCAAGCATATGTTACTTAATACATCATTTAACCCTCAAAATAAATTAATTATATGTGTACTTTAGTTTTAAAAAATAAGCATCTTTTCTTTTTTAAAAAATATTTTATTATTTTTATTTTATGTGTGTGAGTTTATTGTCTACTGGTACATAAGTGCTCCTGCGTCATGCAAGACCCTGGGAGGTCAGAAGAGGGCACCAGATCCCCTGGAACTGGAGTTACAGATGGTTGTTATCTACTAGGAACTGAACCTGGGTCTTCAGCAAGAGCAGCCAATGTTCTTAACCACTGAGCCAGCCCAAAGTAGCTTTTCTTTAAAGTCCCCCAGCCTGAGTATGACACACTAGAAAGCCTTCTTAGACTCTGTGCCAACAGTGTTTACAGAAATGTACAATGGGACTCTGTGTTGGTTACTTTTCTCCTGTGACAAAATCCCTGACAGGGAAGCATTTTAAAAGAGGAAAGATATGTTTCAGCAGGGGATTTGATAGTATGTAGTTCCTCGAGCCAAGAAAACATGGGGCAATTCATGGCAGTGGGGAGTGTGAAGCTGGAACAGCTCTCGTCTTAGGGAACCAAGAAACAGAGACAGAGAAATGAAGACAGAGAGATCCACCAATAGATCCAGCAGAAGTGGGGCCCAGCCATAACCCTGAAGACCCACCCTCCCTGCAGAAACCCGCTTTCTCCCATGAGGCCCCACCTCCTAAATGTCCTGTACTTTCCAAAACATTGCCATCAGCCACAGCCCAAGTGCTCAGACACATGATGAACACGTGGGGACTCTCACCACAACAGGCTTACTTTTCTCAGGTCTTTTAGGAGTAGAATGGGGAGTTTCTTGAGAACAGGGGCACCTGATAAGCCCCAACTTTGCCACAGACCCACAAAACCAAGTAGGTGACTCAAATAAGCTTTGAGCCTTTGGCACTTGGCATTATCTGTGGAATAAAGTTTTTATGTGCCCTTATCCACTTGAAAACGCTCCCAATATTGGCTCTGGAGACAAATATTGAAAATTCTATTACAGGAAATGGTCTCCAACAATGATTTCATCTTCCAGATGAAATGACAGCAGTGTCAAGAAAAGAGCCCAACAGTGTTCACAGGTGTCTGTTAGATGGTGAATGAAGGAGCCCAGCTAAATTTCAGGTCTTCCGGACCTCAAACAGGGCTTACCCACAGTGATCCTCACTCAGAAAACAGCTTTTTATGCTGTTCTTACCTTTGACATGTCAGAAAAATCTGTATTCCAAATTCACAAATAGTTATTTCATTCCTCTTTGCTTTTCCAAAGCAACGATCTACCAGGGCTTCTTTTCAATGCCACAGAAAGTACATGTAATTAGGCACAATGGCTTGCACCTATAATCCTAGCACTTGGGAGACTGAGGTGGAGGATGGCTGTGAGTTCAAGTTTAGACTGAGATGGAGGACTGCTTGAGTTCAAGGAAGATCCAGGCCAGCCTGGGCTATAGAGTGAAACTGTCTCAGGAGGAAAAAATAAATAAATAAAAAGTATGAATTGATACAAATTGAATACTCTATTTAAAATGAGATATTTGCAGAAGAAAAAGACATTTATTTTATTATGGTGCTCTGAGAAGCAGCATACGTCTACAGCACACAGGATGAGTCAGAGGGTGTGTTGAGAGCAGAAACAGAACTTTGGTAATCTCCCTCAGCAAGCCAAACAAAGCCAATGCTGCTGCACAAACTCCATTCTTCTTCTAACAGGGATACTTAAAAGTTAGCACTTGACACCTGAGGAAAAGAGGTCCTGAGCAGAGAGCTAAGTGCATGGTGCTGTGAACACTGCATCTGCCCCTGCGCTGCCCTGCCTCCACCCTGCATGCTCACTACGGTTAGGTCTAGGCTGTATTGAATCTGCATCACTGCAGTGACCTGGGACAGGGCCTCCCTGCCAAGTCATCATCCACTTCCAGGGATCTGTCACATTAGTGCTGACCTGTCAGGTCACACAAGGCAGCCACACATCTCTGTATCTATAGTCAAAGTCTGAGCTCTTTAGCTGCACCCAAGATCTGCAGACATCCTGCCTCAGCCTGGCTGGCTGTTCTCCTCATTCTGTCTTTGGTGTGAGTCAGGTGTGCATTACACATGCCTGCCATTGCCCCACCAGAACCACCCATCCCTTTTCCCTATCCATGTTTCTGTGCCTTCCACGCCTTCAGATCCAGCTATGCCTTTCAGAGGTCTTCTCTGACATTCCTGGCACAAATGCTGTTGCTATTGCTGCTGATAGACATTACAAGACACACAGCAGCCTTGCTCCGGGATGGCTCCTGGACTAACTCATTCTGCACCACAACCTGCAGGAACAGGGGGTAGGTAGGTATTGATATCTTGGTGACAAAGTGATGTAAACCTCAACTCAAACTGGATTAGCACATGAAAAGGGTATTGTTTCATGAAAGGAAAGTTCGCGGAAAAAGGTGGCTGCAATGACCCCAGCAGGAACCATCTTTCTTGGCTTGGCTTCCCCTTTTTCATGCTTAGAGGGTGACTGGAGAAGTCATGGGCTCTGGTCCTTTAACACCCAAGCCAGAAGAAGAAAGGGAGATGTTGTCTTCCTAGTAAAGGTCTCCTGTGTCACCATGACTCTCAACAGGCCATCTGGTTGTCCTGAATACACACTACCTGCAATTTGTCACTGTGTAGCTATCTTGGCTATCAGGATGACAGCAGCAGTGTCACAAGTAACCCTGTTAGAGAGAGAAAGAAACACATTCACACAACTTTTATTACAATATATTACTACGATTGTTTTGTTTATTACTGTTGTTAACCTCTAACTGTGTCTAATTTTCAGGATAAACTGTATCATAGGCAGATAAGAGTAGAGAAAATGTAGGATGTATAGGGCTCACTGCTTTCCACTGTTCGAACATCCCCTGAGCATCTTGGGAAGGATCCCTTTGCCGGGTAAGAAGGGACTTTCCATAAGAGGACTGAACTATAGCTCCTGCTCAGGATATATCTGTATAGGGCATGGTTCTTCTGCACAGGCAGTTGCAAAGCAAATGTGCATGACATAGGTTGCTGAACACTTGCCCTAAGGTGGTAGTTTTAGCTACAAGCACAGCTCTCACCTCAAAGGGGATAAGAGACAGTTTATTCTTGAGCCAAATATGAGCAACCATGGACTGAGAACACAGATTTAAGTCACCCCAAATTCCATGTTCCAACATGGTAACAGTTTCAATGCAGTTTTATAGTAACAGAACAAAGAAAGCCATAAATCAAGACAATCTTCTAGCACATTGGTGGCAACATCAGAGAGGCGAATTTTAGCAAAGCAGAGAGAATTCTATAGGCCTTAGATGCTATCTGACAGGCTTCTTAGGCCATGGGTTGGTGGAGGATGGTGGTCTACTAAGTTAATATATTCCAAAAGCTTTTTATCTGTTAGTCACAGGATATTAAATCAGAAACAGAAGTGGGCAAGGAATGGCTATTTAAGGGCTAAAGATGACCCAAGATAAATGGCAGTTAGGGTCTGGCCCTACAGCATTCCAAACTCACCACAATCACTGAGTGTGAATCAGTTATCAGCCTTGCAGAAGGTTCAGTTTGAAGATGCATGTTTTCTTCAGGGCACTTTTGTTCACAAGGCTAGCTCAGTATTTTCTTCTAGTTCTTGAATACATTTTTTAAATTTTTTATTTATTTATTTTTATTTTATGTGTACGAGTATATTGTCTGCATGTATGTAAGTGCACCCATGTCATGCAGTGCCTGAGGAGGACAGAAGAGGGTGTCAGACTCCCTGGAACTGGAGTTACAGACTGTTGTTAACTACCTTGTAGGTACTGGAATTTAAGCTCGGGTCTTCTGCAAGAATGGCCAGTGCTCTTAACTGCTGAGTCATCTCTCTAACCCATCAAATAAGTTTTTATTGTGCTGTATTCTGCTGATCTCTGCTTGCAAATCACCTTCCAAATCAATAGCAGATTGACTTGTACCAAGAAAAAATATTACACAAAGTACATGTTTATGGCCCAGTGTGTTCACTGAAGCTCATTCTGAAATATTAAAGAAATGAAAACAAGCCTTTTCTCTGGTATGACTAAATGATGATAGCACTGTGCCAGGCACCGCACTAAGCCCTCTATATTATCTCATATACATCTTTTAGAAACTTTCTGAGCCAAATTCATAACTGGACTCCACCTAACAGATGAAAAGCTGAGGTTTAGAGAGAGTGACTCAGTTCCCAAGGCTACCAAGGCACACCACTACCTTCTGGCTCCACAACAAATGCTCTAGAAAATGTGCTGGGGACATTCTGTAGGCTCTCATGCCAAATGCTTGTGCACTAAAGGGGCTACGGTGATGAGGATGATGGTGAAGGACAGCCACACTCCGAGGATTCCCACAGTCGGCCCCGGAGGATTTCCTCAAGCTCAGGAAGCTGAGGCACTTTGTTCTCTTAGACTGAGTTAATGGCAAATGTTTGGCTAAATGTTCACAGGAGCATGTCATTCTCCAAGTGGCCTGCTTATAAAAGGCTGAGTCCCTTTGTCCTCTATTTCCCATGTGCCTCCCCTGCTCCACTGGGGAGGCAAATCCGCCCATGTGGGTGGAAGAGGCGGGAATGTTCATGGCTTAAGTGGGCACTGCCTCTCTTCCATGTACCTGCCTGCAGCCCTCAATTAGACCACAGAGTGGATAGCATATAGGTTAACAAAGGTCTAGAAGCATGCCCCAACTCAACCTCCTTCTCCTCTTTTTTTCTTAATCTTCTTTTCTTCATTCATGGTTTGGAGACATGGGTAGCACAAGAAGGGGCCTTAAGGGCATCTGAGAGAGGTTACTAGTGCAGGATACCCTGCTCCCATAGCTCACCAGCTCCACAAAGTTGTCCCCTGACCTCCATATATGCATCTACACACACACACACACACACACACACACACACACACACACAAGGTAGTCAAAGCAATCCAGTGACAGGGCAGAAGGAATAATAGACCACAAGTCAATGGGATGCCTAACACATTTTCTCTTAAACCATTCATTAGATAGTACCAATGTTCTCATTACTTCTTTGCAGCAATGTTTGTCCGTATTCATCCAAATAAGTAAGAGGGAAATCATCCCAGGGAGAACATCATCCTGCTGTACCACATGC
Organism: Nannospalax galili; assembly: GCF_000622305.1. NCBI lineage: Eukaryota > Metazoa > Chordata > Mammalia > Rodentia > Spalacidae > Nannospalax > Nannospalax galili. The sequence goes on from NW_008345290.1 coordinate 9,457,571, forward strand.
TCTCTTCCATCTTCAGCCTATCTCCATTTCCTACCTCATCAGCACCATGCATATACACACACACACACACACACACACACTCACACACACACACACAGCCCACAATAATAATAATGAATCATTTTTTAAAATAATATTTTAAGTTCCCATGTTCTATGAGTGGCTTCTCCATCAGAATGATTAGAGTAAAAATCAACACAGCAGACAACTTCCCCTACACTGCAGATCTGCCAGTGCCCTTGGCCTGGCCTCTCACTTAGCTTACTTCTGCAATGCAGTGAGATGAAGGCATCTGGTAATGGACATAATAATAATGAATCATTTTTTAAAATAATATTTTAAGTTCCCATGTTCTATGAGTGGCTTCTCCATCAGAATGATTAGAGTAAAAATCAACACAGCAGACAACTTCCCCTACACTGCAGATCTGCCAGTGCCCTTGGCCTGGCCTCTCACTTAGCTTACTTCTGCAATGCAGTGAGATGAAGGCATCTGGTAATGGACAGTAGTATTTACCCCAGTGTCACCGATCTCTAATGTTCACAGGCTGGGCAGCCAGACCCTTCAGACTGTGCTGGGGACACTCCTGTTGGTTTGAAAGAGAAAACGCGTTATTTCTCTTTTGTCTTCTCAGCATGTGAAGGAAAGCTGAAGTCCTCCCTTTCTCTCTCCAAGGGTCACTCTTCTGCTTTCTCTGCCTGTCCCTTTTCTCGGGGCCCTTTCTTTTTTGTCTTCTTTCTCACCTTTTTGTCTCTTTCCTCTTTATGCCACTTTCTCTCTGCATTACTCAACCTCCAAGGCTAGACAAAATGTGTGCCTTGTTGACAGAGCAGTGACCATTTCAGTCACTTGTCCCAAAATGACTGGACTTAAGTCTGTGGGAGAGAAACTCACAGAACATAACACACTTGGGTGAGCACTGAGAAGATGGGGGAGTGCTGAAGTGGTGCTGGAGAAGAGCCACAGCAGCAAGAGGATAAATGTTTTCCTCTCCCTCAGCGTCACAGGCACTGTGCCTTGCAAGGCCTTTTCCCATTGTCTTCTTTAATCACCAAGTATTATAAGTTTCTCTGAGTAGCGGTGAGCAGTGAAGCAGCCTGAGAACTCGAATTCAAACTTTCCCCTCTGACTCCAAAGTTAGTCTCTTTCCACAACACACACCGTGGAAACTACCAAGGACGCCAGGCAGTTTATCTGATTTGGAAGCTACAATCCATCATGAGTAATATTTACTTTTTCAGTGATTTGGAATAAGTACTAGAATGTTCGAGTTAAGATTTCATAAAATTTCATTTGGACACATGTTTTAGACAGATGGCTCTCTAGTTCCAAGGTTAAAATTATATCTATAATCTCCATTTGTATTCATAATAAAGACTGCAGCTCCCTAATTCTTTGCATTTTCAGAAAGGGAAGATGTTGACCCTCCTGACTCCAGAACTGTTTTAGACTGTTTTTTTATCAACAGTGAAAAGAATATACCACCTGCAGGGAAAGCTCCACTCTGTTTTCTGAGATTATTAAGTTCAATTAAATGTCAATGTGTACCATGACATAACCAACCAAAAAAGGACTGGTTTCTTCTCATGAAGTGCTATTGATTGCTCAAATACCTCTCACATAAATGCACACTGCCTCAGAAGCCCCTCAACAGTCTTGTGACCTCTGAACCAAACACAAAACAACCTGTTCAGGAGGCTGGCCTGGGTACAGGAAGAGGTAGTGAGGTGTCTGGGGGAGACTTCTTCTGTGTGGTTGTGAGGGCAAAACCTTCCATGCCATTGTCAATGACATGGGGCTGTCTGTCTAGTCCCAGGGGTATTGAGAGGGAGCAGCAGAAAACACTCTTTCATCCCACAGCCCAGAAGCCCTGTGAGAACATCAGGACATGTTTACAGCTGTCCCCTCTCCCGCTGTAGAGTAAGAGGCATTTGCCTTGTTGAACTTCACTAGTAACATAGAATGTGGAGCTGGCACTGAGGCTCCACTTAGAAAGGAGAGTCACCGTGGTCATGGCAAATGGTTCATGCAGATGGATTCTTTGGGGCTTGAGTTTTCAAGGACCTGAATGAAGAGAATGCTCATCTCACTTCTACAATATAGAAAACGCATATGGTATGAAACAGAGGTTACTGGGCAACTTTCTTTTCCTAAATTTCTAAGAAAATTAGTCTGAATTTACCTAATGGTCTCATAATACCACACTTCAGACTAACTTTCATACTTAAAATGAAGCTCTTAGGGTATGAAAGGCAAAAAGAGAGAGACCAAGACCTAAAGAGAAAAGCCAAGGCAACACTGAGCTGACTCAGGACATGCAAAATGCAGTTGTCTTTCACAGATGTCCTGCAAATCTGGAGTGTCGGCCACTGACTGGGTAGATGCTAAGCAACTCTTTAAACATGAGGACATGGTAAGAGAGAACGAGGGTAAAAGAGAGAGAGAGAAAGACAAGTGGAGAGAGGCAGGAGAGATAGGGAGAATGTGGGGGGAGGGGTGAAAGTGTGGCAGAGTGGAGGAAGAAAAGGAAGGGGAAAGCAGTGGAGGGAAAGGCCAGTAAGTAAGAGTGGGTGAGGAAGGGTAGAAAGAGAGGGCAGAAGGAGATGGAGGAAAAGAAAAACCAGAAGAAAAGCAGCAGGGTAAGAATCAAGAAGCCCTGCCATCCATGCTTCCAGCAGTCACCCTGAGCCATGAGACTGCAGCTGCCTGGAGCAGGGTGCAGTGCCCCTGCAGCTAGGGATGCTGGGAGTCTCTCTGCTCTGTGTGGCTGGCCCAGTCTCTGGTTTCTCAGCTTGGCTGGCCATGGTAGCTAGGAGGAGGGAGGAGGAGGACTGGAGAAAACACATTGCAGGGCACCTGTTCTCAGTCTTCCCTTATTCTGCCTGCAGACACGCCCTCCTAGGCTGCAGCAAGCAGGCTGTGGGAAGGCAGTGAGGAAAGCCCCAAGGAACAGGACTAGGGTTTCCAGCTCCACTGTCTATACCCCGACAACCCCTGTGGGAGGGTTGGGTGTCCAGCCCTTGAGAGGACAGCAAGTGGGAAACACAATGGCGAGCTGACCAAAGAGAAACTTCTGGGCTTTGCTGTCTCCATTTTCCTACAAGTAATAAGAGCTCTTTCGCCCTTTCATTAGCTTGGTCAAAACAGGACAAACGAAGTTCATGGTGATTTGTGTGGAAAGTGTACTTTCTTTTTCTTTCTTTCCATGCTCTCACCAACAATTTACAAGAAAGGGTGACTCAGACCTTTAGAAAGTTTATCAGAAAATATAGCTGACCATGAATCAAAGAAAACAAAAGACATTAAAAAGGAGAGAAGTTTGAAAAGAAAGTGAGTGAAAGCAATTTGTTAAAGGGTCAGGAGACAAAGAGCTTTTATATTTCAGGGACCAGCTTTAGCCACTAGAAAATAAGGCAAAAATAGAGAAGGGTAATTTTTTTCCATGTCTGCCTCTTTTGTGCATTAAATCTCAAACAACTATGCCATCAGAATCCTAGCATTTCTGAGTTGGAAAGGACCTACGATCATTTTAAACTTTGCATTTTCCAGACCTAAAATGAAGCCAGAAAATTTTGTCTCAGGCTAAGCAGCTTTCCCATGATGTTGGCATTGAGTCACAGGGGCCCCAATAGCTGAGCACATGCATGTGGCTGCAGCAGGGAGGCTGGATTCCCAAAGTGACCCCTGTCTGTATTTTGAAGCAGGTAAGGCGAGAAGGCAGGGCATGCTCTGTTCACATAGGCTCATTTACTCAGCAGCAAGGCAGCAAAGCAGCAAAGCCTGAACTTTCTTAGTTAAACTGTATAAATTACTCATACCCAACGCTTCTACTGCTAATGGAAGTAAGAAAGAAAAGGAGGTGTCTGGTGGCTTGTAGATCTTTTGGTGGCCAAAGAGACATGAATACTTTTTTTTCTACCAGTTGATCAGTTGTGCTTCCACCTGACATTTCTGACTGTTTCCCCAACTGTAAAATGGAGCCATTGGGATTCCTATTTAGGCAATACCAATGCTCTTCAAACCATGATTGGACTACTTCTGATAAACCCATTATAAGTTGAAAATACTGCCCTGCCTAAACTACAGAGCATCATAGCTTAGCCACACAGGCACTGCAGTGCAGCTGGCTGGGACAGTGGTTCCTGCCACTGCCCAGCATCTCTAGAAAGTATCCTACTGCATATACTTACACAAGGAAAATGTCAAAATCCACCTGGAATCCCAGCCCTTGGGAGGCGGAGGCAAAAGGATCACGAGCCTGGGCCACATAGCTAGATGATATCACAAAACACACACAATTAAAATTTAAAGCGTAATTTCTACTACATTAGTATTGCTTTCACACAATTATAAAATAAAAAAATGAGCTGAGCCATCATAAACTGGGGACTCTGTACTTCTTTAATTTGACCTGAATCTAAGATATGGCATTATAATTGTTACATAAATTGTAAACGTTTAATGTCGGCACCAATTTCTTTCACTCTGTTGGTGTCACTGACTTTTACTTCCAATGTTGTAATCAGGCCTACTTCTTCCTGGGAATGGTAAATGCCTGTTGGCTGAAAGAACTGCTGAATTTCAAAATTCCTAAGGCCAAGCCATTCCCAAATATACTCTCCTATTTGGTGTTAGTGAGGTTAAATATAACTAGAATTCTGTTTTTCATACTTCTTTGCAGAATTGGGAAATTTTCTCTACTTTAAGGATTTTGCAATTAGATCAAACTCCAAAATAATCCAGGAGCCGGATTCTAACTTAAGGTCACCATCCACAACTACCTGCACCCCTTCTCCGTATAACACAATGTGCACAGACTGGAATTAAAATGAATATGTAGACTAAGTGTCATGTGCCCAAGTCAGTGATAATTCATGTTCAGAAGAAAACCTATCTGTGAACGGTTATAGCATTTTTCTGTATTATCAAAGGAAAATAGTCCAATGTGTTTACATTAGTGAATAGATTTTTTTAAACTGTGACACATCTCTACCTGGAGTATATATCAGCACAAAGTCAATGTGCTATTGATAGATAATATACTACAACACAGATGAGTCTCATACGTGTTCTGCTGATTGAAAGAAACCAAATTCATAGGCTCTATAGCACAAGATTTCATTCCTATGCCATTCTGACATGATAGACTACAGGTTGCAAATACGTCAGTGGTTTCTAGGGGCTAGGAGTCGGTGTTGGGGCTGGGGTACTATAAAGTAATTTAAGAGAGCATTTGGAGAGTAGAAATGTCTTCATTATAGTGATAGGTTCGTACTGCATGAGTTTGTTACGAGCCATAGAATTGTGCAATAAACAGAGCTTTCCTGTATGCAAATTAGATATCCATAAATGTGACCTTTAAATGAGGAACAGTTTAGGGAAGTTTGAAAGGTCATTTGTGGCGGCATCCATTGTCCTGAAGAGGGACCCCCAGGCTGTTTCATTCCTTGTGTGGTAGGAGGTCAGGGTGCTCAGGGCTGCACTGTGGCTTTCAGGGATCATCTTCCCCATTTTAAGTTAAAGTTCTCCTTTATGACTATGTGGATATAGCTTTTTCCTCTGTTTTAGAAAAAAATAAACTTTCTCATAGACCTTAAAAGTTTGTGAACCCTAGGTACTACAAATAGTGGAAAAGTCGCCCTGAAAGTGACCCAGTGCAGGAATGACCAGGAGTAAGTTGAACATTTAGTTCCCAGTAACATAATTGATTTTCCAGCAGTTTCTAACAAGCCAGCTAACCTCTCCCATCTCAGGTTCCCAGTGAATGTAAAAGGAATACAAGTTCAACATCTATTTAACACCTGTCTTGGGGGCATAGTTATTTAAAATGCATTTAACAAATATTTGCTCTGTACCAGGCACTATGTGGTAGGTGGGAAGATTCAATGTAAATCCCATGTAATCCCTAAGCTGAATTTCCTCCAAAGAATGCTCTTATCACTTAAAAATGCACAAAACAGGAACTTCTTGCCAAACCCTTTGCTTTCTGTCTTCCTTAAAGATTCTTTCAATATCAACTATCCTACATGCATATCTCCAGAGAATAGCCACAAAGGTTTAATTACAAATTCTGAAGGAATCTTGCATTTCAATCATTTCAATCAATATCTCGGTAGGATTTCTACACTGTATACGTACATAACTGTTTTAGAATGTCTCCACAAACCCCCACACACCACTTTTAGATTTCCTTTCGCTCTGGTCTTTTGAAACTAAATTATTGGTGGTAGTGGGTGGGCATGGTTGAAGAGAAACTCTACTCCAGGAAAGATCTCCACTACTGGCCTCCTGCTCAAGCCTGAGAGCCTGCTGCTGGTCATTCTTTTCTTTGGTTGACTTTTCCTTTCCTAAATATTGATGTTTTCCTGTAGGATCACCAGAAGGGTCCAAATACTGCCTCTACCTTGTAAATCAAGTGCTTCCTCACAGCTGCTACACACATTTGGACCTGAGTTAAGACAGTGGAAGCAGAAGAAAAAGCACCTGGAGGGATGCCTGAGTTGACCCCCAGCCCACCACCATATTGCAGCCTCAGCCAGTCTTGACATCAGTCCTTGTCAATCAATTAAAAATGCACTTGGCCTGGATAGCTTGGTCATTAAAGAACTTGCTGTGTAAATGTGAAGAACTCAGTTTAATGCCCAGATCTTACTGAGGAAAAAAGCTAGGTATGGGGCATGTGCTTATAATCTCAGTGCTAGAGAAATAGAGACAAGTGGATCCTGTGACTCACTAGTTGGTCAGCCTGGACTATTTGGTAAGGTCCAGACAAGTGAGGGGCCCTGTGTCTATAAAATAATAGGCAACAACTGAGGACTGACACCCAAAGATTGCCCTCTGACCTACACATACATGCACACACACACACACACACACACAACATTATTTATCCCTTAGCATTTGTTCTTTATAGTATGTCTTTTCCTGCTACCCTTAAACTGAGTGAAGTTGGTTAGTAAGAAATGCTGTCTTCTCAATGCCTGCATCACATGTCAGGTACAAGCCATTGCTCCTGCATTTTCCCATAAATGTTTCCAGAAAATTCTGAGAAGTCAATATTCTGCCCTCTTCCAGGTATATTCCCCACTGTTTTCATCACCAAACTTAACTTTCTACTGACACTAACTTGACACAATAAGCCTTAAGACAAATGACGGAATGTATGAATTCCAGTAGGGGCTATGGGAAGGTATCAGTGGGGAAGGGGGTACAAAGATGATTAAGAATTCAATTAAAAAGTTACTGAGTGTTCTATAGATGTACATAAAATGAATCAACTTCAGAGGGCTGGAGAGGTGGCTCAGTGGTTAAGAACATTGGCTGCTCTTGAAGAAAACCCAACTCCAGTTCCAGGGGATCTGACAGCATCTTCTGTCTTCCTCCA
>NW_008345290.1:9465434-9540841 GCF_000622305.1 Nannospalax galili
ACTATGAATTCAAGAGAACCTCAAGCTATACAGTTATAGGCAAGACCTTCAATAGTACATAGCAGACCCTTTTATTATCCTAAATTTCTATTTAATTGTGTTTCTTTATGTGTTATCACTTACTTCATTGCTGTGACAAAATACATAAGAAAGAAAGGCTTCATTTTGGCTCATGGCTTCGGAGAGTTTGAACTTGATCAGCTGGCTCTATTGTTTCTCTGCCATGGTTGGACAGAATACTTGGAGAATGAAATAAGGTATCTCACCTCAAATGGATAGAAAACAGAGAAAAGTGACAGAGAAGAAGGAGCTGGAGACAAGACACATCCTTCAAGGACACTCCTTCAATAACCCGCTTCCTCCAAACAGGCCCTACCTCTGAATGCTTCCATCACCTTTCAAAAACTTCAGTCAGATTATGAATCCACCATAGTTAATCTGTTCATGAAGTCAGAGCCCTCATGATCCCATCACTTCTAGAATACTATCAGCTGGCAACCAGGCACCCAATACATGACATGAGCCAGGAGGAGACATTTCCTTTGAAACCATGACACCTTGAGAATGTATCCCTCTGAATCTAATAACTTCAATACATTTACTACTCATTTTTTAGTTCATTTTCTATTGAGCTTTTGCAACTTCATACAACTGTCCTTAATCAAATTCAGAACCCTCCCCCATCCGATCTCCCCAATCCCCCCACCAAACCTCATGTATTCTGCTGTACATGCTAAGCCCCATTCATTCAGGCATTTGTACTCAAGTATCCTTCACTGCGAATGGTCCACTGGAGTCCAGTCAGCCCATATAATGATCATATGTAAGTCATACTCTCCCTCGCCCAGCAGCAATCAGTCTGGAATAGTTCTCAGGCTAGTGCCGACCTACCACCCATTTCTCTCCTCCCCTCTGGGCCCCCTTTGAACTGAATTGACACGGGTCCCTTGCTCAACACCACCATTGCCACAAGTTCACATGTGCAAGTTTCCCATGGTCCGGAAGCCTCCAGTTCCCTGTTTTCATGTACCAGCCCTGGCTCTTACAATCTTCCCACCCCCCTCTTCCACAATGGTCCCTGAGCCCCAGGTGGATGAGGTTCCACATAGGAGTCCCATCTTATACTCTACAGTCTCTTATCCTTTAAAACTTGGCCAGTTGTGGCCTTCTGTGTGCATCACACTCTGTTGTATAAGGAAGCTTTACTTGTGAGAGTTGAGGGTGCAGTGGGGAACTGCCTGGGAAGGGACTTACGGCAGGGTGCTGAGTTAAAATGATTTAGGACTCTAGTCCTGGGATCTGAGGTGAAGAAATTTGAGCATGACTGTGATAGAGGCCGGCAGAGGATGAGGTGGGGGTGGATCTGACTACTCTTTTTTTAAATTATTTAATTAGTAACAACGTGATTAGAAGAAGCATTTCATTACAGCTTTAACATATTCAATAACAATTTCCAGAGCAAAGATGCATCTCTTTCAAAAGTGGCTGTAAAATTTTAGGTTCACAGTTGAATTAATACAGTTATACAATATTGAACTCAGTATAAACCCTATAAGACATAAAATTGAATGAGGTTTTAACCTTTAAAAAAGATCTTCATTTCATTTTAAAATATAGTTTCCTACAGAAAAATTCCTTTTAATGCTACTAATGCTTAGATTTTTGCACATGAATCTCTAATCTCCATGTATCTGATTATTACTAGTCACAGTCTATTACTCAGATCCTATGCTATAAAGTCATCAGGTAGATTTCAATGGTAATGTTTTTCACCTCTACTGATTAACATGAAGCAAATTTTTATGCTTCTTCCTCAAATATAACTTTTTTAAAATTTGTTGATGTTTGTGTGTGTGTGTGTGTGTGTGTGTGTGTGTGTATCATACAGAACATCCCAAACAATCTTACTTATCTATATACCCACTTCCCAAATGGCACCCTCCCATAGCCTCCCCTCCACTGGAGCCCATATGCTCTGTCGTCCCTGTTACTGTGCACTGTGTCGGCACCCTCAGCCATTCCCCAGTGCTTGTCCATCTGCTGGATCTAGTCAGCCTATCTAGAGTTCCTTGTTTTAGGAGGATCAGCTCTTCCTCATCTAGTAGCAATCAGTTGTCAGTATTCCTTTAGATAAGATTGTGGTCTGCTGTTTATTTTCCCAGTTCTATGCTGGGTTACTGTCTAAGAGTCTCTTAGGCCACCCTAGCCAACAACTCCAAGGAAGGTATCTCCTGTCTGGCATTGTTTATTGTTATGTAGCCTTTAGATATACACATAGACTCTTAAAAAATTATATTGACCCCATTAATCTTTGGTTACATTTCCTTTTGAGTGTTTAAGACCATACAGTTGGCCCAGATAAACCAACTTATTTTCACTCTTAAGGCCATTTGAGGATCTGTTCCACAGGGGTCACATGAGCTTGGGAGGAGCGCCTGGCTCCTTTCTTTTACTAGTTCCATCTATGTGAAGATAAGTCCGCTCAACTGCAGCTGGCTTCACTTGGAAGCATGGAGGAAATGTTTCCTCTATGTTGACCCTCCTCTTTGTAGACTGGACACTGGTTCAATTCCATTTGATGGGGTCTCCATGGCCTCCTTGATCAAGAGGACAGGGGACTCACTGCAGTTACAGGACATTTTGAGAGATGCTCATAGTCCCCTGGAACTTTGTCAACCTAGGAGGGCAAGGATCAAAAACTGTCCTTTATGTCCCTCTGACCAAATTAGTATAGGCTTCAAAGTATGTCTGTTAAACATCCAAGAAAGTAATTTCCACCAATCTGGTACTTTAAATTACCATGTACCATGTAAATAAAGCTTGGGCAAAGGCCAAACATTCTCAGATAAACCTTGCCTAGATATATATTATATTCCTAGAGCTAGTTGCATATATAATTTGTCAGTAGGTCGTTCGATTAATATGGTTCCCTCTGATTTTTTTAAAACTAGCTAGGCATTATTTATCTCTCACATTGTCTAACCTTTCCACCATGGTTTCCCCTTTTAAAGTACCCCCATTTTTCCCATTTCTCCCATAATAATACCCTTCTCCTATGGTCCCACTTCTCTTGAGCTTCTTCTTTCCCTTTATCCCTTAGGTTCCTTGTATAAACTTCTCTCCCCCGTCCCTTTAAAAAACCCCATTTTTATTCATATCTCCCTTATTAATGCCTGTTTCTTACTGTTCTTTGCTTTCAGATTCTTTCTTTTCCTTTACCTCCCTGGTTCTTTTTCATTTTCCTGGTTCCTATAGTGATGTCTGGATACATACTCACTTATCAGGATTTGGTGCTAGGATCCACATAGGAGGGAGAACATATGTCATTTTTTGTTTGTTTTTGTTTTGTTTCTGTTTTTTTCTGAATCTGTGTTACTTCATTTAGTATAACAGTTTCTAGTCCCAACCATTTACCTGCAAATTTCATGATTTCATCTTTCTTTACTGCTGAGTAAAACTCCATCATATAAATGAACCACATTTTCATTATCCACTCGTCAGCTGAGGGACACTTAGATTGCTTCCGTCTCTTAGCTATTGTGAAAAGAGAAGCAACAAACATGGATGTATAAGTTTCTCTGCAATAGGATGAGTCTTTGGGTATATGCCAAGGAGTGGTATAACTGGATCAAATGATATGTTTATTTTTAGATTTTTAAGAGTTCACACTGTTTTCCATAGGGGTTGTACAAATTTGCAATCCTATGAGCAGTGCATGAGTGTTCCCCTTTCTCCACACCCTCTCCAGCAATTGGTATCATTTGTTCTCTTGACCTTAGCCAGTCTGACTGGGGTAAGATGAAATCTTAAAGTGGTTTTAATTTGTATTTCCCTAATTGTTAACAATGTTGTACACTTTTTAAAATTATTTTTATTTACTATTCTCATTCCATGTGCATGAGTGTATTGCCTGCATGTATGTGAGTGCACCCCTGTCGTGCAATGCTGCGGAGGTCAGAAGAGGGTGTCAGATTCCCCTGGAACTGGAGCTAAGGACGGTTCGTAGCTGCCATGTGGGTGCTGGGAATTGACCCTGGGTCCTCTGCAAGAGCAGTCAGTGTTCCATTGATCTACGGGTCTATTTTTGTTCCAGTACCATGTTGTTTTTATGGCTAGAGCTCTGTAATATAGTTTAAAATCTGGTATAGTAATCCCCCCAGCATTGCTCTTAGTGCTCAGGGTTACTTTGGTTGCACAGGGTCTTTTGTGCTTCCATATGAATTTTAGGATGGTTGTTTCTAATTCTGTGAAATATGTCATGGGATTTTGATTGGCATTGTATTGAATCTATAAGTGGCTATTGGTAGGATGATCATTTTCACAATATTAACTCTTCCAATCCATGAGCATGGGAGGTCCTTCCATCTTCTGGTGTCTTCCTCAATCTCCTTCTCTAAAGATTTAAATTTTTCATTGTAGGGATGTTTAATGTCAGGTTTATTCTGAGATTTTGTTTTGTTTTGTTTTTGAGGTTATTATGAATGGGAGGGTTTCCATATATTCTTTCTCCAATTGTTTGTTATTGGTATATAGAAGGCTACTGATTTTTGTAGATTAATTTTATGACCTGCTACTTCATTGAAAGTGTTAATCATTTCTAGGAGTTTCTGGTGGAATTTTTGGTATCGCTTAGGCATAATACCACATCATCTGCAAAATGGGATAATTCGAACTCTTCTTTTCCAATTAGTACTCCTTTAATTTCTCCTCTTGTCCTATTTCCCTAGCAAGAGTTTCAAGCACTATGTTAAAAAGGAGTGAGCTATTGAACAGCCTTTCCTGGTTCCTGATTTTAATGAGAATGCTTCCATTTTTTCTCCATTTACAATGATGTTGGTTGTGGGTTTGTCGTATGTAGCTTAATTATGTTGAGGTATGTTCCCTCCAGTCTAATTCCCCTAGGACTTCTAACATAAATGCATGTTGAATTTTTTTCAAGGCCTTCTCTGCATCTATTGAGATGATCATGTGGGTTTTGTCTTTGAGTCCATTTATTTCATTTATGACATTTATTGACGTATGTATATTGATCCATTCCTGCATCTTTGGAATAAAGCTGACTTGATCATAATGGACAATCTTTTTGATGTGAGCCTGTATATGGTTTGCAAGTACTTTGTTGAGAATTTTTGCATCTATCTTTATTAAGGATATGGGCCTATAGTTTTCATTTTGGGGTGTATCTTTATCTGGTTTGGGTATTAGAGTGATTTATGATTCCTTCATAAAAGGAATGTGGGGCCGGGTGTGGTGGTGCATGCCTTTAATCCCAGCACTTGTGAGGCAGAGGCAGGTTGATCTCTGTGAGTTCAAGGCCAGCCTGGTTTACATAGCGAGTTCCAGGATAGCTGGGGCTGCAGGGAGACCCTGTCTCAAAAAGACCAAAAAAAAAAAAAAAAAGAATGTGGAATTCTCCATTTCTATCTTTTTGAATAATTTATTGGATATAAACCTTCTTTAAATGTCTGGTAGAATTTTGCTGTGAACCCATCTGGTTTTTTTGGTTTTTTTGTTTTGTTTTGTTTTGTTTAGTGGGGAGGTTTTGTATTACTGTTTCAATTTCCTTATATGTTATGGATCTGTTTAATCTCTTGATCTCTTCTTGGTTTGGCTCTTTTTTAACCTCTGGAGTATATATTTTAATTGGCCTGTCTTGGGTTTCAGTCAAGGACATACAAAAATATTTCCATAGGGGCTGGAGAGATGGCTTAGTGGTTAAGAACACTGGATACTCTTACAGAGGATTTGAGTTTGGTTCCCAACACCCACATGATGACTAACTCAAGTTCCAGGGAATCCAACCCCCTCTTCTGACTTCCACAGGCACTGATTGCATAACCGGGGTACACTTACATACATGCAGGCAATATACCCATACACATAAAATAAATTTTTTCCATAGGCTACTAAGTAAAGCCTATAGATTAGAATTTAATACATTAGAATAAATTTATGCTTATTTTTAAACATATACAAATATGTACATGGATGATAAATGTATATTCCCTATGGGGCCCAGAAGCAGCTGTACTTCAGTGGTAATCAGTGTACTTGACACCCAGATCTTGCTTCTAGATGCCCTCTTCCAACGAAGGAAGCAAAATTACTTGGATAAATGGTAACAGCTAAGGCTTGGTGTCAGGAAATACAAGATAAATCTAGAGTATTTGTAATACAATTACCACCCTCATATCCATGGGTATAGCTTCCAAGACCCTCAGAGATACCTGAAACTATGGGGAGAATTGTACCATACTAGACCTTCTTAGATATCTATGACAGTTTAGAGAGTAGGCACAATAAGAGATTAACAACAGTATCTGACAATAGATCTGGGGAGATGGCTCAGTAGGTTACCAGCAATCCTAGCACTCAAGAGCAGATACAGGGAATTCCAGAGCAAGCTAGCCAGTTACAAGAGCTGTAATTAGTGAGCTCGACATTCAAAAGACTATGCCTCAGAAAATAATAAAAGACAGAGAGAAATTAAGGGACATAGCCACCATAAACTACAGGCCTCCATAGTAATACTTGTGAATACACATCCACACATATACATGCTGCTTTGTAGGGTTTGGAGAAATGATCTATGGTAGTCTTCCCTTCAGTTTTGAAGGCATGAGTTTATTAAATATATAGCAAGCCAAAGTAAAAGAATAAATAGCAAGTAGAAAACAGATGATAGTTATGTGGATAGAGAGATGATGATGATAGATAGATAGATAGATAGATAGATAGATAGATGATAGATAGATAGATAGATGGATGATTGATAGATAGATAGATAGATAGATAGATAGATAGATAGATAATGGATGGCAAACATCAAGTCAAGTGCTCAAAATATTCAACAGAAATGGGCTTAGGAAGTCCCTTTACAGCATCCAGGAGGAGTTCCCAATAGAGAGAGTCCCCAAAAGAGCATAATGTCCCCACAGAGGGGACTTCAAGTAAAAAACAAATAACAGCAAAAAGGTAACATCACCAAATCAAGAGCTTACAAACATCCAACAGAAATCAACTACAGAAGTTGAAGCAGTCAGGTCCTGATTAAGCTTCCTCTCCATGGCTGAGCCCCCCATGGCTAACCCTCCAGCTTCTCTTTTCCACTGCAGGCATTTCTATACCATGGATGAACCTCTGGTGGAAATGGTTTATATTCTAGCTATTCTCAGAGCACAATGTTTTCACTCTTGGGCTGTTTTGCTGTTCTCTCCTCCCTGTCATAGAGTAAAGGGGGCCAGCCCATCCTCTGACAGGGTGTCTTGGAGGACACGTAACATCAACATGATTGGGTGTGAAGTGGGGGCAAGGCAACTCCACTTCCAGAGCTAGCTTCTTAGTGAGCTCAAACAGCACATGACAATTTACCACGTGTCCACAAACATGAGAATATGTACATATGCATACTACATACATAGACACACAGACAACTAATATCTAATAATAAAGTAGAAAATTACAGCAATCATTTGAATCAAGCTTTTAGAGAGCCCCTCACACCAGCTGACCAAATATCAGTGATGGTAATGTATCTATAATATGCAAACCCTCAAACAGAATATTGCTTCACTATTTATTGACTTGGAATATTTTTACACCTGGTATTTTTGCCTGAGAGATCAGTACGTTTTAATCCTTATAGCCATTGTGAGTGCACTTAAGGCTAATTATTTCAAAGGAGTGGGGAAAGAAAGGCATTTCCAACTTTAAATTATAATACTCTTTATTTTCTTATAGCACTCTCTTATTCAAAGTAACTCTTCAACATAAACTTTTTCCAAACCTATTTATTTTGTGGGAAAAGGTGAGTTTTGTTCTAATGCAAATCTAATTCCTCATGTGTATTCAATAGCTATATCCCATCCCAGAATAAGTTGCTGAAAGTAAGCCAGTAGTAGTGTATTCTCAGCAAAGCTATTCTTTATGGTTACTATTATTCTGAAGAGTGCAATTTCTCCTCAGTGAATTAATCTTTTAATGGAATTTCTTCTACACTACTTAGCAAAGAAACCCCACTCAGCTCTGACTACTCTCAATGTGATTAGAGATAAGCTTTAAAGTATTTCTAAATATTCCAGTCTAATGTGTTCTTCAGTCACAAATGATTAGCTGAAGCAGGCTGCTCCTGGGCCAGTCGGTCCAGAGAAGTAAGTGCACCATTTGATTCATCTTACGGCACTGACTTCAGTTTCCTTCTAAAGGAAAAAAGGAAGAATCAGCAAGTTATCCGGACATCTCTGATCTGTGGTGTGTCTTCTCCTTTCTACTACCAAATGTTGAGAAACACCCAAGTTGGAAAAGTGACTTCAGCTATTGCCTCTGGTCACATGTTCATCCACCTTGGCTCCTGATTAGTGCTCCCCTTGGTCTGTGTAAGGGCACCTATCTGTGGTTCCACTAATTTCCAACTGGATCATCACTACCTCTGTTTCCCAACCTGACTGTGTGCCCATGCATCACAGTCCAACACATCCCAGTTCGGCTGGAGAGACTGGAAATGGTGTCCCAGGATATGCCTTCAAGGCTGCAGGCAAGTCAGCGCTGAGTTTGAATTAACTACTTAAAAAATAGAAATTTGGTTTTTTTTTGTTTTTTTGTTTGTTTATTTTGCTTCCTGGGCTACACAGCCTCCAGTGTCCTGGAGCCAGCACCACCCTCCCAGGGTAAGTCCAGCATGCCCACTACACCTTGACTTCCCCAGCCTCTTTCACCCTCCCAGCTCCCCTGTGGAAGCTCTCCTCCTAGCCTGGGTACAGGCCCATTTCTTGTCTTGGAACCCCAGACACGGGGCCTAACCTCTCCGCCCAGAGCCACAACTGCTTCCTGATCTTTTGTATCCGGATCAACCCAGTTCCTCCCTGGAAAACCCAAGAACCCACTGGACCTGGTCCCACCTTTACCTCCCTTTACTTCCCTGGGTGGCATAGCCACCAACTTCCTGAGACCAGCATCTTTCCAGGGCCCTACTCCCAGGCCAGCCCAGCCCCCAAATTCCTGAGAGCAGCATCTTTCCTATAGGGACCCAGACCTTAGGAGAAAGCCTGAGAGCATCTAATCCTCATCTAACTTGGGTCTCTGTGAGAATTCCTGAAGACAAAAGCAATTTGGCCACTCCAACATAAAAGAGAGAACCTGAAGCCTAGACCAACCAGATTTTCATCCACAACAAATAAATCACAAAGGTACATAAAGTTTACAAAAAGAAGCAGACCAAAACTCAACAGAAGGCTTGAGTCTCATACAAGAATCAGAAACTACAAAAGAAATCCACATGTCAAAGTCACAGAGAAAGAATAATAACATGAAAAACCAAAATAATATATCACCACCAAGTACCAACAGTCCTCTAGAGGAGTACAATGAGAACTCCTTATAGATAACATAGGACATGGAACTCAAAAGAACAATTATAAACATGATAAAAGAATTCAGTGAATTTAAAGAACACAGAAAGAAATCAAAGAACTGAAAGAAGATAGGGATAAACCCTTGAATGAATTCAGAAAAGAGTTAGAAATATTGACGAATACTCAGGCTGGAATGAAGAAGGAAGCGAAACACTCAGTAAGCCAATTAGAAACAACAGGAGAAAGCCTCACCAATAGGATGAATGAAATGGAAAACAGAATATCAAGACTGGAAGATAAAGTGGACAAAATAGACCACACAAGCAAAGATTATGAAAAATTTAAGAAAACACAAGAATGGAATATGCAAGAATTATGTGACACCATAAAAAAGCCAAACTTACAAATCATAGACATACAGGAAGGAACAGAATCTCAAGATAATGGTATGGACCAGATAGTCAACAGGATTGTAGAAGAAAATTTCCCCAAATTAAAGAAAGACATGCCCATGCAAATGCAAGAAGCATCTGGAACACCAAATAGACAGGACCAGAAAAGAAACTCTCCACGGTACATCATAGTAAAAACACTAAACGTACAGAACAAAGAGACAATACTGAAAGCTTCAAAAGAAAATCAAACCCATTAGGATTACAGATGACTTTTCAGTGGAAAACTATGAAAGCCAGAAGAGCCTAGACCAAAGTATTCCCAGTTCTCAATGACCACAGATGCCAACCCAGATTACTATTCCCGGCCAAAATGTCTATTATAGTCGAAGGGGAAAGAAAAATCTTCCGTGACATAAATAGGCTGAAAGAATTCATGTCCACAAAACCAGCCCTTCAGAGAGTTCTTGAAGTAATACAAAGAGCTGAAGAAAGGAACAACTGTACTGAAGGGGCTATGGAAAGAAACTCAATGAAGGCATAACTATGGAAATGTACAGCTAACCAAGAATGTGAACAGAAATAAAAATGACAGGATTCAATACACATCTTTCATTAATAACTTTAAATATCAATGGATTGAACTCCCCAGTCAAAAGACACAGACTAGTTGAATGGATTAAGAAACAAAACCCATCTTTTTGTTGTCTGCAAGAAACTCATCACTTTCAAGGACAGGCACTACCTTGAGGTGAAAGGATGGAAAAAATATATATATACCAAGCAAATGGTATGAGAAAAAATGGCTAAGAAAAAAGCAGGCATTGCAATTCTAATATCTGATAAAATAGACTTTAAACTAAAACTAATCAGAAGACATAAAGAGGGCCACTTCATTCTGATCAAAGGAACAATAGACCAAGAAGATATTACAAGTATGAACATACATTTACCAAACTTTGGTGCACCCAATTTCATATAAACAGTACTGTATTTCCTCTAGTGAATGTTCTTGGCCCCTTTGTCAGATATCAGGTGGCTGAAATTGCATGTACTGATATTTGGGTCTTCAATTTTGTTCCATTGATCTATGGGTCTATTCTTGTATAACTGGCCAAGTTTTAAAGAATAAGAGACTGTAGAGTATAAGATGGGACTCCTATGTGGAACCTCATCCACCCAGAGCTCAGGGACAATTGTGGAAGAGGGGGGTGGAAAGATTGTGAGAGCCAGGGCTGGTACATGAAAACAGGGAACTGGAGGCTTCCGGGCCATGGGAAGCTTGCACATGTGAACTTGTGGCAATGGTGGTGTTAAGCAAGGGACCCGTGTCAATTCAGTTCAAAGGGGGCCCAGAGGGGAGGAGAGAAATGGGTGGTAGGTCGGCACTAGCCTGAGAACTATTCCAGACTGATTGCTGCTGGGCGAGGGAGAGTATGACTTGCATATGATCATTATATGGGCTGACTGGACTCCAGTGGACCATTCGCAGTGAAGGATACTTGAGTACAAATGCCTGAATGAATGGGGCTTAGCATGTACAGCAGAATACATGAGGTTTGGTGGGGGGATTGGGGAGATCGGATGGGGGAGGGTTCTGAATTTGATTAAGGACAGTTGTATGAAGTTGCAAAAGCTCAATAGAAAATGAACTAAAAAATGAGTAGTAAATGTATTGAAGTTATTAGATTCAGAGGGATACATTCTCAAGGTGTCATGGTTTCAAAGGAAATGTCTCCTCCTGGCTCATGTCATGTATTGGGTGCCTGGTTGCCAGCTGATAGTATTCTAGAAGTGATGGGATCATGAGGGCTCTGACTTCATGAACAGATTAACTATGGTGGATTCATAATCTGACTGAAGTTTTTGAAAGGTGATGGAAGCATTCAGAGGTAGGGCCTGTTTGGAGGAAGCGGGTTATTGAAGGAGTGTCCTTGAAGGATGTGTCTTGTCTCCAGCTCCTTCTTCTCTGTCACTTTTCTCTGTTTTCTATCCATTTGAGGTGAGATACCTTATTTCATTCTCCAAGTATTCTGTCCAACCATGGCAGAGAAACAATAGAGCCAGCTGATCAAGTTCAAACTCTCCGAAGCCATGAGCCAAAATGAAGCCTTTCTTTCTTATGTATTTTGTCACAGCAATGAAGTAAGTGATAACACATAAAGAAACACAATTAAATAGAAATTTAGGATAATAAAAGGGTCTGCTATGTACTATTGAAGGTCTTGCCTATAACTGTATAGCTTGAGGTTCTCTTGAATTCATAGTGTTAGAGAAATATTATGAAAATAGTACAAAAAGAATAGCTGATTTCTAACAACAGAGTATTGTATTATGGATGACATTTGGGGTTTGTTATTGATAGCATTAAGACAAAAAAGTTTTAATTGAGATCAGTACAGATGTCTGTCTCCCCTGACAGCACAGACCCTTAGCACAAAAGCTAAGGGATAAATAATGTTGTGTGTGTGTGTGTGTGTGTGTGTGCAGGCATGCATGTATATGTGTGTGTGCGCGTGTGTATGTGTGTGCATGTATGTGTAGATTAGAGGGCAATCTTTGGGTGTCAGTCCTCAGTTATTGTCTATCATTTTATAAACACAGGGCCCCTCACTGGTCTGGACCTTACCAAATAGTACAGGCTGACTGACTAGTGAGTCCCAGGATCCAACTGTCTCTATTACTCTAGCACTGAGATTATAAGCACATGCCTCATACCCAGCTTTTTTTCCTCAATATGATCTGGATATTAAACTCAGGTCTTCATACTTTCACAGCAAGTACTTTAATGACCGAGCTATCCAGGAGGTCATGGAGATACCATCAGATGGATGTGAACGAGTGTCCAGTCTACAAAGAGGAGGGTCAACACAGAGGAAACATTTCCTCCATGCTTCCAAGCGAAGCCAGCCACAGTCAAGCAGGACCTTTGACTTATCTTCACATAGACAGAACTGGTAAAAGAAAGGAGCCAGGTCCTCAAATGACCTTAAGAGTAAAAATAAAATGGTTTATCTGGGCCAATTGTAGGGTTTTAAACACCCAAAAGGAAAGCATAACCGAATATTAAGAGGATTAATATAATTTTTAAGAGTCAATATGTATAGCTAAAGGCTACATAACAGGAAAGAATGCTAGACGGGAGATACCTTCTTTTGAGTTGTCGGTCAGGGTGGCCCAAGAGACTCTCAAACAGTAACCCAGCATAGAACTGGGAAAATAAACAGCAGGCCCTAATCTTATCTAAAGGAATATTGACAACTGATTGCTGCTAGATGAGGAACAGCTGACCTTCCTAAAACAAGGATAGGCTGACTAGATTCAGCAGATGGACAAGCACTGGAGAGCTGAGGACGCCAACACCACAGTGGACAGTAAAGGGATGACAGAGTATATGGGCGCCAGTGTGTGGGAGGGGGGAGGCTATGGGAAGGTGCCATTTGGGAAGTGGGTATATAGATGAATAAGATTGTGTGGGATGTTCTGTATGATATACACTACCAGTGAAATCTAACTGATGACTTTATATCCATACTCAGGCACTAAGGATCAGAGTATAACCGACTGTGACTAGTAATAATCAGATATATAGAGATTAAAGACACATGTGCAAACACCTAAGTGTTAGTAGCATTAAAAATAGACCAAAAAAAAAAAAAAAAAAAAGCCAGCCATGGGGGCGCACGCCTTTAATCCCAGCACTTAAGAGGCAGAGGCAGGTGTATCTCTGTGAGTTCAAGGCCAGCCTGGTCTACATAGTGAGTTCTAGGACAGCTTGGGCTACAGGGAGACGCTGTCTCAAAAAAGACCCCAAAAATGTAGGAAATAGCATATTTTAAAATGAAATGGAGATCTTCTTGAAAGGGTAAAAACTCATTGAATTTTGCTCTGGAATGTATTAGTGAATATGTTAAAGCTGTAATGAAATGCTTCTTCTAAAAAAAATAGAAATTTATGGGGGGGGGCTTTTTTTTCATTATTTTAGAGTTTAAAAAAGATCCCAAAGAGGTTCTCAGACAAAAAAAAAGAGGGAGTATATACTGATGTTGGCATTAAAACAAAATCCTTCGGAATCCACAGAGACAGACTTGTATGATTTTTATTTTCTTGAACCAAAGGAAGTTTTCTATTAGAATCTGTTACCTTGATTATCACCAACCAGAATTGTTTCTCTGATGACATTTGGTACTATGAACATACTCCTGTTCCAAATATGACCTACAAACTACTGCTGGTCCAACCAAGGTGGATATAGAAATCAAGAAATGAAACCAAATGTTGACAAGAATTGTAGCAAGCGAAACTCTCACTTCAACATTGCTGGTAGAAACGTACAATGGTACAACCACTTTGCAAGGCAGCATTACCTAAAACACCCCAGAGTGGAAACAACCCAAATTTCTATGAAATCCAATTGTGGTACATCCATGTTGTGGAATATCACACAAGAAAAATGAGAGAAATAATATATACAACCAGGAAGATGAGCATCAAAGATATCAGTTTAGATGGAAGGATTCTAACACGAAGACTATACACATATGATTCCATTCATGTGAAATTCCATAAAGGGGAAAACTACATTGTTAAGAAGCAAGTCGGTGATTATTTGGAGCTAAGGAACAGTGTGGAGGAGACGTACTGCAAAGGGGAGTGATGGAATCTGTTCTGTACCGCAACAGTGGTGGAGGTTAAATGTCTAAATACAATCATCAAAATCCATCAGACGGTATACTGCGGTGGATAAATTTTATTGTGTATACAGTGGATCTCAATATGACTAAAGGTAAGAAAAAGGAGGGGAAAAAAGAAGGAAGGAAGGAAAGAAGGAAGGAGGGAGGGAGGGAGGGAGGGAGGAAGGAAGGAGGTGGGGAAGGCCTATCATCCCAGCACTTGGGAGACTGAAGAAGGAATTTTTCTGTGAATTCAAGGCCAACCTGGGCTACCTAGTAGCAACTTGTTTATAAATTAATAAATAATGTTCCAAGAATAGAAAATACTTCTGAAAGTAAATGAAATGAATTGAAAGAAAGTAATGAAATTTCCCTGGGCCTCAATAGCAGAAAATTTTAAAACTGAAATTGGAATGTTTATTTGATGATAATCCTGAGTTCTGCCATTCCTTTGTAACACGAGTACAGGCAGTGAGGGCCAGCACCTATTTCAGACTCACCACATTATATCAGACACTGAGAATCAGGGATGTCATTAGCCATGGCTACATCCAGACCTTGGCAATAATGTGCACGTACCTTCAGAGCAAGCCTACCGAGGGTAGTCTACTCTGAAAACAAAATGCCATCCTCACTCTCTATGACATTTATTTTATTTTTCTTTTGACAGGCACCTCAGAGATCAGTTCTAACAGCTTCATGTTTATATGGATGAATCAAAATTGTTTCCAATGGCAACACCTCTAATTCTCAGGAACTGAAATTTTATATCAGTTTACTATTAATAGAAAGGAAACAGACCAAGAAACCTTAGTACCTAAGACAGATGGTAGACTAGAGCAAGAAGAGTGAACAGGCCACTTACAAGGATGCTGCTGAGGAGTTTGCCATGAGGAATTCAGCACTTAACCATCGTGGGTAGTGCACACCATGTTTCCATATGGCCAGAATCTTTAGGCTAAAATAGCCTTGAAAGTTATCTAGAAACTCTATTTCAAAGTTAAACTCAGTCCCAAGAAAGGGAAAGGCTTAATGAAGGTCATTTGAGAGATTAGGGTCAGAACCAGGGTATAGATTTAGGCCTGAGGTTCTCCTACAAAATTATATTGTCCCTTCCAACTGTTAGTCCCAGTAGCTAAGGCTCAGCTAAAAACATTCTTGAGGAAATCTGTTGTGCTGAGCACCAAGAGGTTTTTGGTTGTTGTTGTTGGGGTTTTTGCAGGGTTTGGTTTTTTTGCTGTTGTTTTGTTTTGTTTTTATTTGTTTGGGCAGGGAGAAGGGGTTTCCTTGTAGCCCCAGGTAGCCTGGAACTCTCTATGTAAACCAAGCTGTCCTCAGTCTCACAGAGATCCATCTGCCTCTGCCTCCTGAGTGCTGGGATTAAAGGCATGTGCCACCACTCCTGACCACATCAAGAGTTTTTAACCCAATCTTCCAATAGGAAAATGAAGGCCATCAACTATGGCTAAACAGTTCCCCTGCCTAATCACTGAGGGGTAGAATTAGAAGGCATGTAACAGGCTTGAATCTGTCAAGTTTCCATACAGAACTCAAACATTCCCTAGGGATTGTATGCAGAATGGGATTTAATACAGAGAACTGCATGTTTATGAAACTGGCAGAAAGACTGAGGCTGTAAGGCAGATCTTAGGAATGATACCCAGAACACTGCAGAACTGATCCATTGGGGACCATGTCACTCCTTTCCCACCCAGGAAGTTTGAAAATCAAAAGAGCAAGGCACTTCCCCCCTAGAAGAACTGAGTGCAAGAAAATGCCAGTGCAGATGGGGCACAGGGTCAACTAGGAGTCAGTAGCACCGTGCTACTCACAAGTCTGGAGGCTGAACACTGGACCACTTCCAGGGTGGGGAACAATCAAACTAGATTCTGTGCCCCTGCCTGGCCTAGGCTTAAGCAACCAGAAGACTCTATCTAACTCCCACCATTCAGTTTCCAGTGAATGCATGCTATTGGTGGGACCTAATCTGTACCTGAACTTCATATGCAGGTAGAAAGTATGAAAATGCAGGTTTTTATTTGTTTTTTCAACTTTCTGATCTCTGCTGTACAAACAGGTACAGTAAATTGAGGAAGAAAGGCCAGAGAAAAGGCTCAGCCTCAGAAGACTGATGACGTGAATTGGATCCCCAGAACCCACATAAGAAGCCAGATGCAGAGGCTTGACTCTGTCATCCCAGCACACCTTCAGCAGGATGGGAGACAGGGGTGGGAAAATTGGCAGACAGTTCAAGTAAGCAAGCGGTGGCAGAAAGTTAGAGAAGCAAAATACCTGGAGTGACAAAGGGGAACTCAAGGAATTCCCCAAGCCCACTCCAAAGGAAGGTTAATTCATCACTAAAATACAGGCTAAATGAACTACAGCAAACACTTCCAGGGAATTCAGTGGAACCTTCAAATGGTGAAATGCATCATCCCTCTAGGCCCTCCAGGAAATAGAGGACAATGAAGAAATTTGATTTTGCAATATATAGTGCCATGTTCACTGAGAAAGAGGACAACTTCAAAGCAAGCCATTTTATGGGCATCTATTTCAGCTACTGGGATTATCATGAGGCAACTCCACAGGTGATCAGCTCCCGGGCCCACAGACAGGTGAACGATATAAAAGGCCAGTGTTAAGAGAAGTCTTAAGATATTGTTGGAAGAAATTCCAGTCAAAGGGGAATGCCTATTATCCAATGCTATCGTAGCAGAAGGCCTTGATGGGAAACCTGATGTATTAGTTAGTTTTCTGTTGCTGTGCTAAAACACTATGACCAAGGCAATTTAGAGAAGAATGAGCTATGCTTTCAGAAGGAGAGAGTCCATCATGGCAGGGTGGCATGGCAGGAAGCAAGCAAGGCAGCTGGAGCACAAAGCTGAGAGCTCATATCTTCAACCAATGTAGGAAGCAGAGTGAGCACTTGGAAGTGGGATGAGGCTATGAGTTCTCAAAGCCCTCTCCCCATGGTCCTCCAGCAAAGTCATACCTTGTAAAGGTTCCATGACTTCCCCAAAGAGTGCTGGAGACCACATACCACATGCTCAAACACTTGAGCTTATGAAGGACATTCCTCCTTCAAACTACTACACCTGTGTGTTCTCTAATCAAGGAGGAGGCAGAAGATGATGGACTAATTCACACCTAGGAAACTTTGAGTGAAAAAACAGCCAACTAAGTGCTTTGTGGGGAAGCCAGGGAGTGCAGTATCAGGCCACATTACTGCAATGCTTGAAAAAAAGCCTGACTCTTAGCATCCAACAGAATTCTTTTGGAACTACTTTAGAACAAGGGCCTGCTCTTGATTTAATTGGAACAGCATATCCAGCATGAAACGAGGAAGTAAAAGCAGAACTGTCTTATCAGAAAAGACTTTTGCCCTTTCAGAGTCCTACTGACTTAGAATAGCACATATACAATCACAAAAAGATGCTGTTAATTTAATCCCATTCTATTGCTTGCAACTCTAATTGGATAATTATCTCATTATTCCCAATGAGAGAAGCACTGTTTGCAGCAGTTTGATATGTAAAACATACATACACACATCCATACATTGTCTTAGGTGGAGGACAAGGAAGGGTCATGAGAGATTAAGATCATATATCTAGAGCGCAAGAGGAACACATGGCTAGTGAGCTTGTCTGCCTTATGATGTAAGATTAGGTCAACCTGGAGCTGTGATCCCTTCCTGTGAGCCGGAACTATAGTTCCCTCTTGTGAACTTGGAGCTGCGGACCCTTCTGTAAGCTGGAGCTGTTGCTCCCTCCTGTGAGTTGGACCTGTGGTCCCCTCCTGTTAACCTGGAGCTGTGGTCCTCTCCTATGAGCAGGAGCTCTTGTCCCCTCCTGTGAGCTGGAGCTGTGGTGTCCTATGAACAGGAGCTCTGGTCCCCTCCTGTGAGCTGGAGCTGTGGCCCCTCTTGTAAATCTAGAGCTTTGGTCCCCTATTGGGAACTGGAGCTGTGGTCCCCTCCTGAGAACTGAAGCTGCAGTTCCCTCCCATGATCTGGAGCTCTGGTCTCCTTTTATGGAGCTGCTGTCCCCTCCCATGAGTTGGAGTTATGATCCCCTCTGGTGAATCTGGAGCTGTTGTCCCGAACCATGAGCCATGGTTCCACATTCCTCCGGTGATAGGATGATGGTGGAGCAGATTGGAGGTTGGAGGCAGCAGTTTCAACTTTCTCTGAGTGTCTGCATCCCCCACACCCCCTCCCCTGAGATCCCAAGTTGTACAGGGCAGTGTCTTTGCTTCTGTGTTAGACTTATTTATGACAGGGCAAAGGAGGTTTCTGTCGTTTTGTTTCTAGTCTTGGGAGAACTGATTCTCTAGAGTGGACTTTCCACCTCCCTTGATGGCCAGCTAAGGTCTTGACTCCACGCCTGGTCCTAGGCACTCAGGCCCAGTGTACCTTCACCTGTGCCCTATAGAAAAGATAAAACACCTAAATGAGCTTCTAGAGATACAAAAGAGCATTAGAAAAGAGTAGGGTAATCTGGTGGGGGGTGAAGGGTGAATATATTAAAAATACATTGTATCCATGTATGAAATTCTCAAAGAATTAATAAAAATATTACCTCAATTTTAAAAATGATTAGGTCAAAGTCATTTGTATAAAGTATTTCCAGAGGGAGCACATCACATTGAAAAGAGCCATCCGTCATCCCTCTCAGAATGGATGAGGTAGAGAAGAACAAGGGCTTTCTAGGGATAGGAAGGCCATGTAGAAGAGAGAGCTGGGGGCAGAGCCTTTCAAGTCCTTCCCAAGGGAACCCACCTGCAAGGGCAAGGGTCTGATCACAACAGCCAGCAAAGGACCCAAACACATTACCTACAGACAACAGCAGAGCTGAGGGCGTGCAAACCAGGGTGTGTCTACCTCTTACGGCTTCTACAACAAAGGACCCGAAATTGTGTGGCATAAAATGAATTCATTTCATAGTTACAGAAGTTAGAAGTCCCAAATCGAAATGTCAACAGGGCCTACTCCCTCCAGAGTTGTTATGGAGGACTCTTTCCTGGTCTGTTTCTAATATATGACAGGTGCCCACAAACCTAAGTGTTCTTTGACTTGTGGGAGAATGACTGAAGTCTCCGCTTTCATTTTCACACCGCTGTCCTTCTCCCAGGTGGCTGAGCCTTAAATTTCTCTTCCTCTAAGAACACCAGTTATTGGATTTAAGGCCCATCCTAACCCAGGATGGCTTCATTTTAACTTGATAACAGCAGCAAAAATTCTATTTCAAAGCAATGTCACATTCATTCCAAGGTACTGGCACTAGAACACTAACCTATCTTTGAGAAGACAGAATTCAACCCACAGCACAGAGAAAATGACAGTGCTCAGGAAGATTCAAGTGTAAAACCAACTAGAACGAGAGTCCAAGACCACTGCTGGTGACAACTGTAATCCCTTCATCTCTCCTCCTTCCAACAGCCTTGGCCTTGAGATGCCAAGGTCAGTAAGGGGGAGCAGGTGGGATAAGCAAGATGGCCACATGTCTGACCCCCAAATCAGACAGCCACTAACTACAAGCTTTAGAAGGAGCTCTAGGTCAGGGAAAGGAATGTCTCAAAGGGGGAAAAAAAAAAGGTGGACAATACCTGAGGAGCAATACTCAGGGTTGTCCTCTAGACTCCATAGCCCCAAAATGTGCACACACACATGTGTACATGCAGACACACACATAAGCTCAGATTCACACAAAGAATAGAATAAGGAATTCTTTTTGTACCCATTACCCAATTTCAACAATTATCACTATCTACAACTTCATCCACTTCTTTTTCCCCTAGATGACTTTGAATCAATGTGTTATATAATTTTGAGTGATTGCATCCAGAGCTATCTCAAGCTTTCTGTCTGAAAGATGAGAACTTTTAAAATTAAAACATAGTCACAATATCATTATCATATCCTCAAAATCCAAAATAATTCCTTAGGGGCTGGAGAGATGGCTCTGCAGTTAAGGACACTGATTGTTTTTGCAGAAGGCCCCAGGTTGGTTCCCAGCACCACATGGCAGCTAACAACCATCTGTAAACTCCAGTTCCAGGGGACCCAAGCCCTCTTCTGGCCTCCATGGGCATTACATGCATGGGTGCACTTACATACATGCAGGCAAAACACTCATACACATAAAATAAAAATAAATAAATCCAAAAAATTTTAGGGTAATCCATTAGCATCACCAAATATCTACTGAAAGATTAAGTTTCACTGATTGATATATAAGATATTATATATTTTTCTTTGTTTACCTGAGGATCAAAAGGGGTCCACATGAAACTCAAATTTCTTGCTGTTTCTTCTGTCACTTTTAAATTACAGATTCATTTGCATTTTTTTCTTATAATTTTCTGTAGTGAAATTCCTTGTCCTATCACAGTTCCCACAGTCTAGAATTGCTGGCTGTACCCCTGGTGCTACCTAACATGTTCTTCTAGCCTATCCCAGGTTTTCTGCAACCCCAGGAAAACTGTAGGTGCATTACATAGATTGCGGGGGGGGGGGCAGCTGAGGCATCAGAATTTTTTAAGCTTCTAAGATAATCTCAATATCCAACCAGCTTTGAAAACCTCTGATCTGGAGTTCTGATCATAATCAAGTCCTGGTTCTCTTTTCTCCTCATGGTATAGGATGTGTTTGTTATGCACTTCTTTATTGCTAGATATTTTAAGTGTTCACAGTGACCTTCTGTTTTTACCTCCAAGTAGAAGTATCTGAACCTTAAGAGTGATCAGGGAACCCTGATGATGCCACTTTCATCAAGTGGTAAGAGGTTATCAGCCCAGTGGGAAAACTCTACAGAGCAATGAGAGGAAAGAGAACGTGTGCTCCATCCATCATGCCACAGACTGCTGACTCACTGAGCCAGTAACAGTATATTAGCTACTTTCTGTTGCTGTGATAAAGCACCACGACTAAGGCAATTGTAGAAGAAAGAATTCATTTGGGCTTACAGTTCTAGAGGGATAAGAGTCTGTCAAGGCAGAGGAGATATGGCAAGTTGAAGCTGGAGCAGAAAGCTGAGTGCTCACATCTCCAAGTACACACAGGAAGCAGTGAGACAAACTGGAAGTGGGGCAAGGATATGAACTCTCAAAGCCCACCCCCAGTAAGGTGCTTTCTCCAGATAGGCCACACCTCCTAAACCTCCACAAACAGCACCACCAACTGGGGACAAAGTGTTCAGATACTTGGAGCCTTTGGGGACATTCTCATTCAAACCATCACACAAACATACCAAGGGAAAGAAAACTGCCAAGCAGGCATAAATGAAGGGAAAGGCAGCCATTGGCCTCTGGGAAGAGGTGTGGCAACAGTCGGGGTAGGGAGTATCTACCAGAAATTTCAGCTTTCTCTCCAACATTTTAATTTTAGATTGAGAATAGGGTAATGTGTTAATAATTGTGTAAACAAAGTACTAAAAAAAGAAATGATTTTCTAACATTAAAATTTCTTACTTTTATGTTATAAAAGTATTATATACTCAATATAGGAATTTTGAAATTAGGGAAAGAAAAAAAGGGCACCTAAAAGTTTACTTCCTTTTCAAAGATAACAGATTTAACATTTGATACATGATCTCCATACTTTTTTTTTTTTTTTATCTTTTTGAGATGTAAGATAGGGTCTACCAGTAGCCCCAGCGGGCCTGGAGCTCACGATGTAGACCATGTTGGCCTCGATCTCACAGAGATTCACCTGCCTCTGCTTCTCAAGTGCTGCGATTAAAGGTGTGCACCACCATGCCCTGCTATTTTTTATGTATTTTAAAAATTTATGAACAAAATGCCTTCCTGTGACTTCAGTCTTCCTCTTTCTGGCTTTCTCAGAGCCACTCTAGGTTCATCCATTAATATTTACTCTCTGCTAGGACAACTTTAGTAATACCTCAATAATTATTTTATCAATTTATTACAGAATTTAATTATATCTTAATTGCTTTATTCACTATGTCACAAAAACTGAATAAAACAAATTATTTAATTCTTCTCATTTTATAGTTGAAAACTGTGGCTTAGAGAAGATATCCCCCAAAAGGTAGCCATGTCCAATCTCCTTGGAGAAGATACAACATCCCCCAAATGTAGCCATGTCCAGTCTCATTTTCCTAGCTAGAATCTGAGATGATGCTGGTCCAGTGAATATCAACTCTCTGAAGTTGTCTTTCAGGATCAAGAGCCCTGTAGAAGCCTGGTGTAGTGGCACCTGCCTTTAAGCCCAGCACTTGGGAGGCAGAGGCAGGCAGATCTCTGTGAGACCCAAGCCAGATTGGTCTATGTAATGAGTTCTAGGCCATCTATGGCTTCCAGGACTCCCTATCTCAAAAAGATCAAAAATAAAAATAAAAAAGAGCCCTGCAGGGCTAGGGAGAAGCTCAACAACAGAGCACTTGCATAGCATGAGCAAAGCACTGGGTTACACACACACACACACACACACACACACACACACACACACACACAAAACCATCCACAGGTACATGTAAAGATCCTTAAGTCCTGAACTGAATAATGATCCAGGAAGAAGGAAAACTCAGAAGTCAATCCCCCAAACCTCAAAACATGGCCAGACTCTGCAAATTTATGGAAAGCAGAAATGAATGCATGAATAAGTTGGAAGTTTCTAGAGTAACGCCTGAGACAGAGGTGTCACTCGTGTCAGTATTAAGTCATTTTTTGGTTTTGAGATGTGTATCCAAGGCTTCCCTCAGACCTCTCTAGTAGAGAATGACATTCAACTTCTTATTCTTCAGGCTCCATCTCCTGAGCATTGGGACTACAAATCTGTTACCATGCCTAGTTTATGCAGTGCTGAGGTTTGAATCCAGGGCTTCGTGCATGCTAGGCAAGTACTTTATCAGCCAGGGTATATCTCCAGCCCTCTAGTTTTCCCAGATGGGCTAATGTGGAGGAAGTCAGGAGCTGGGACTCTTCTGCTTCAGCATACTGCTTAGCACAGAATGCCCACTGGACACATCCCTTATTTCCATGAGTTGTGGCTGCAGTGGAATGGTCAGTGAACACTTGCAGTCTGTCCTCCCACCCCTCCCTTCCTGTTCTCCAAGAAATAGCTGCTTCTCCAGGGTGATCTGGGGTACCTAGAAACCATTTCCTTCTACCTATTTGGGTGGGCTCTTTGGTGGAATAATCCTGGTGGTAACCTCTGACCTATGAATTTGTGTGCCTAGCGAGGGGTTTACTGCATTAAGTGTGGAAGGCACCCTCCTAAGTGCTTACTATTACCCAACGCCCCTGCATCTCACTTATATTTGCATTATAGCTGCCACTTAAACAATAAAACCAAATTGAAAGACTTGGTTTCAGTGCAGAAACCTGGATTCCTACCAAACAGGAGAAATCTTAAGGATATCTGAAGAGGTAGAGGTGCTACTTACTTTAGTAGATTTTTTAAAATTATTCCTGTAGCCAGCAGCCATTGGTTTTTTCCTTACTCTTGCCAGGCAAGAGATCTATTTCATAGAAGTGGCAGCAGAGGGCGCTCGTCTTATACGATAAGTTTATATTTGACCCGTCTGTAAAACCTTGCTAAAGTGCCTATGTGTATACATTACGTTTGTCGTTTCGTGAGGGAAAAGTGGATTAGATAATGAAAAAGGGAAATGGAAGATAGAAGAGAGAGAAGGCAAGAAAGAGTGTGCTGGAGAGCTTTAGTGTCAACTTGACACACCTGGTTGAGGGCGCCTCAATTGGGGAATTGCCTTCATTGGACTAGCCTGTGGCCATGTCTGAGGGGCATCTTCTTGATGGGTGATGTGGGAGGGCCCAGCCCACTGTGGGTGGTGCCACCCATGGGCAGGTGGGCCTGTGTTGCATAAGAAACAGGCTAAGCAGGGGCCAGGGGAGCAAGCCAGTAAGCAGCGTTCCTCCATGGCCTGGGCTCCAACTCCTGCATCAAGGTTCCTGCCCTGAGTTCCTACCTTGGGCTCCCAGATGAACTGTGACCTGGGATATGTAAGCTAAATAAACCCTTTCCTCCCAAAGTTGGTAGTGGTCAGAGTATTCTGTCACAGCAATGAAGAAACAAACCAGAACAGAGAGGGAGGGGAGAGGGAGAGGGAAGGGGAGAGAGAGAGGAAGGGGGTAGAGTATTTCTTCACTGTTTCATGCCCACATCATCATCCACCTCCGGGATCACAGGTATCACCATGGAAGCAACCTGCCTGTAGTAACCAGACTCCCAGATGGCCTCATGACCCCCACCTCCTTGTATGCACACCCTTAAGGTAGTTCCTGCTGCTTTGAGCAGTGCCTGGCTGTGTTATGGTTAGGATATTATGGGAATGACAGTGTGGGACTCCCGAAGTTAAGATAACAGAAGACTTGTGCCTTCCTGTTTGTTCTGTCTCACTAAGCTTGCTGCCATGTGTGAGGACGGTCAGGTAAGCTTATAGAGGATCCACGGACAAAGGACTAAGATCTCCTTCCAAGAGCCAGCAGCGCCTTACCATGGGAGTACCGACCATAGGACAAGCCACCTTCAAAGCTGCCAGGCCTGCAGAAAATGGCAGCACTGGTCCACATTTTCTCCACAGCCACATAAGAAATCCTGCTAAGTTGCTTCACAATCCCTGACCTGTTGAAATGGTGAGATAATAAATGTTTACCATTTAAGGCACTAAGTTTTGGGTAATTTGGTACTCAGCAATAGAAACCAATTCTCCTTTCATGGTGCCTGACAGCATGGTTAAGGACTCTGTCTCTGTGGTTTCACCCTCCTGTGGTTAAAGCTCTCCAATGCCTCATGATTAATTTCAGGATAAATACAAAATTCTTCCACAGAGCTAAGTCTTCCCAGAACTGACTCCTGGTTGCCTTGCCTGCCCATTTCTCCCCTGCCTCTCCAATTGCTCAGAAACATACTAGACCTCCATAGATGTACATGGTTACCTTTGCCAGATAAGATACAGCTTATCTGGGGAAATTTGAATTTCATGTAAATAGAAAAAAAATATCTATAAGGTCATACAGTATATGGAATACTAAAAAATACTAAAAATACTTAAAATATGGCTTGGCACATACTGATTCTGTTGTTTATCTGAAATTCCTATTTATCAGGGCATCCTGTACTTTTCATTACTAAGTCTAGCAACCGTGCAGATGTGGGCTGATTTCTCTCCACTCTTACACAGCTCTGGCTGGATTGCTGAAGCTCCCTGTCCAGCAACTCTGGAAAGCAAGCAGCACTTCCAGAAAGCCTGGGCTGACTCCCCCTGCCTCCGCCACGCAGGATGGAGAAGATACGTCTACTGTAGGCTCCCACCTCACCCTGTTACCCCTGTTGACCATACTACAACTAAAGCAGCCTCCCATCCCTGACAGACACTCTCCAAGATGCCCAGTGGATGCCTGAAACTTCAAACAGGGCTGAATCCTATCTACTATTCTTTTCCAATGCACATATACTATGATAAATTTTAGCTAATAAATTAGTAAGATAGTTATGAGTAACAAGTAATGAAAGAGAACAGTCATACCAGTTATACTGTAATGTTATGTGAAAATCTCTCTCTCTCTCTCTCTCTCTCTCTCTCTCTCTCTCTCTCTCTAAGACAAGTACTAATATTTTTGGATTGTGGACCTCAGATAAGGTGAGACTGCTGTGCTGATCTCTTTGTCTTCTGTCCTAGACCCCAAACATCTGTCTTACCAGACAACTTCCATACCAAAACCAAATAATTATGATTTGTGAATATTGAACATTTGCTGTAAGCTTATCACTGTCCTAATATGTCTTGCATAGATTAACTCTGACTGCTTTTGCAGAGGACCTGGGTTCAGTTTCCAGCACCCAGATGGTGACTAACAACCACCTGCAACTCCAGTTCCAGATAATCGAATGCCCTCTACTGGCCTCAGGGGATTGCATACACAGTTGCACTTACATACATGCAGGCAACACATTCACACACATAAAATAAAAGCAAATAAAACTAAAAAGACAGAGAGCAGAGCTCAGAGAGGATGTGGAGGTGCTGAAGATTACGTGTGGAGAAGCACATGCCTACATACGTGCAAGGCCCTGGTCCAATCTGCACAACCAGGAAGCATAAAGTGATTTTTTTTTTTAAATGAAGCCTGGCTCTAGGACTAGCCACCTGGTTTCATCTCCTGGCTCTGCTGCTTTAGAGCTATATGACTTGGGATGGGGCTTAGCCTCTCTTGACTTCAGGGTGACATGCCTAGAAGACAGAGGCGATAATAAAGTAACACCCACCACAAAGGAAAGCTACAAATAATAGGAGAGAGGGTTCAGTACTTTACACATAGTAAACATTTGCATTAGTGCGTTTTCTATTTATACAACAAAACAATTGATACCGAGTACTTATAAATAAAAAAGGTTTATTTAGCTCACCATTTTGGAGACTGAAAATCCAAACAACACGGCACTGGCTTAAGAAAGCCATGTTAACATTCCAACCTGCCAGATGATATTATAGTGGGAGTCCATGCAAGAAGGAGAGAAGCCAGAGAGCTTCTGAAGTCAAACCTGATCTTTCATAACAATCTACTCTCGTGGAAAATAACTCACTTTACGAGACCAACATTAGTTCCTTTCCAGTGGCCTAACAAACTCTCACTAGGCCCCACCTCTTAAAGGTGCCACCATCTTTTACTACCACATTGGAGATCAATCGTCCAATTCATGACCCAATGGAAAACAAAGTGGAGCCTTGTTCAAATCACAGCAACACTTATAATTGCTTGGTTTTATAAGTATATTGTGTTCAGAGTTCCTATTCATGAAGACAGTTTTCAGAAGATAATTCCAAACATCCCTCATTCACTGATAACCTTTGAATCTGCATCAAAGCAAGCCTTTTCCTCGGTCAGATTCCAAAGTCCTCAGGAGGGGATATAGACTCCTGCAGCTACTGCTTTCCCTTTTGCTCCTTGCTCGCTTCTTTGACCCATTCCATTCCTTTCTGCTGTGATTATGCAGCAGAACATGAAAATCCTCAAAGCTGATCCCACCTAACAGTTCATAACAAACACAGCCTATTTATCTACGAACATTATAGGTCAGCCAAGATTCTGCCGACACAGCCAACCCCTCCTGTATAACTGGATTCATGACTCAGAGGTGTAAGTGTCCTGAGGCCACGTACACAGTTACCACTTGCCTCCACCATTCTCATCCTATGTTCCTCCCCACATAGTCAGCCACCTGGGGTTGCCATAGTTACTGAATGAAAATACAGAGCACTCAGCTAAGTCTGAATTTCACATAAATAATTACCTGGAATTCAAGGGTTTGTTTTGCTTTTTTCAAATCTGGCACTACTACACAACCTATCATGAATGCAAGAGCCACCAGACTTCCTAAACAGGGCAGGAGTCAGGGGATGGATCAATAACAATTCTATCTAGCCCTATCTAGGATCCAGGAGGCCAACAGGCTTGCTTTCATTGAAATCATATCTGCCAAGTCAAATACAAAGCACACTGGCAATTAATCCCACAAGATGCTTGCGAATTAGAGAGCTATACCCAACACTGCACTCTTTAACTTTAATCATTTCCATCCTTGTTTATAGATTATTATTGTCTGACATTCAGTCCTATTGCCATTTGTATATTACTATCACATACATTACATGTATGTGATAGACAACATAGTATCTATATAATAAACATAGATTTCACATTGCCATTTTCTGCAGTAAAAGTCTATTTATAATTGCTTAAGCCTTTTTTGACAAATTCGTTGCCACTATTCATTATTTTATCTCAGACTTACTTTCCAAGATCTCAAAACATATCATTTTGGTGAAAGAACTTTCCTTTTAGCAGAAATATGCTGAGACAAATGTATATATGTCTTAAAGTGTTTTTATTTAACCTTCTTTCTTTCAAGATAGTTCAAGTACACACTTCTACCTGTTGTTTCTTGGTTTTTTGGTTGCTATTTGGTTTTTTTTTTTTTGAAATTCACAACATTCCCCATTCCACTGTTTTTCGGCTCTGGTGTTCTAGTTGAGAAGTCTACTGTATAACTGGCATTTCCATATACATAAATCTGTATTTTATCTCTGATAAGATAAAGAACTTTTTTATCATTTAAGTTGCATTAGTATAGACAAGATTTTCTTCTGTCAGCAGGGATTAGGAATCGTCTTGATTCTGACTCTACAGATGTACACATTCCATGGGTTCCAGGCAGATTTCTGGCACTGATGGCGTATATCTCCTCTTTCTCTGTGTTTGCTCCCTCTTGACGTCCTGCACAGTCTCTCTCTCTCTCTCTCTCTCTCTCTCTCTCTCTTTCTCTCTTGGTTCACAGGTGCCAGTCTCTCTGCATAGTAGTCTGGATAATGTCTTCACATCTGTCTTCCGGTTGACAAATTAAATTTTTAGCAATGTCTTATTTGATAGCAATGCCTTATTTGATATTTAATCTGGATGATAATTTTAATTTTCTTTTTTGTTGTTTTTTGTTGTTGTTGTTTTTGTTTTGGGGGTTTTGTTTGTTTGTTTTGGGTTTTTTTTTTTTTTTTTGGTCTTTTTGAGACAGGGTCTCCCCGTAGCCACAGCTATCATTTTCTTTTCTTTTTATTTTTATTTTCTGTGTATGAGTGTATTGCCTGCATGTATGTATGTGCACACGCACACATGTCATGCAATGCCTGCAGAAGTCAGAAAAGGGCATTGGATCCCCTGGAGC
Organism: Nannospalax galili; assembly: GCF_000622305.1. Classification (NCBI taxonomy): domain Eukaryota; kingdom Metazoa; phylum Chordata; class Mammalia; order Rodentia; family Spalacidae; genus Nannospalax; species Nannospalax galili. The sequence goes on from NW_008345290.1 coordinate 9,494,551, forward strand.
TGGAGTTATGGATGGTTGTTAGCTGCCATATGGGTGCTGGAAATCAAATTCAGATCTTCTGCAAGAGTAGCCAGTACTCTTAAACACTGAGCCATCTCTCCAGCCCAATAATTTTTATTTTCAATAATCATGCTTCTTATTTCTAGAAATTCTATTTCTTTATTTTCAAACCTGCCTGCTCTTATTTCTTTATTTAATATATTTTATTATTTTTATTTTATGTATATGCATGTATTGCCTGCATGTAGGTAAGTACACCCATATCATGCAAGGCCCGAGGAGAACAGAAGAGGCTGTCAGATCCCCTGGAACTGGAGTTACAGACTGGAGTTAGCTGCCATGTGGGTGCTGGGATTTGAACCCAGGTCTTCTGCAAGAACAACCAGCATTCTTAACCACTGAGCCAGCTGGAGAGATGGCTCAGGGGTTAAGAACGCTGGTTGTTCTTACAGAAAACCCAGGTTCGAATCCCAGCACCCACATGGCAGCTAACAACTGTCCGTAACTCCAGGTCCAGGAGATCCGACAGCCTCTTCTGACCTCCACGGGCATTGCACAGTATGGGTGTACTTACCTACATGCAGGTAATACACACATACACATAAAATAAAAATAATAAATAAAAATTTAAAAAAAAAAGAAATCAAAGACCAAAGGATTTGCCAACATGGGTCAACTTTGGTGGACTAATGGGGGTGTCCAATAGTTTTGTTCTTTTTTTTTTCTTCTTCTTTTTTTTAGAAAATCCTAACGAGTTTATTGGGCTTGTTAACAGAGCATAGGGTGAGGGGTTATCTACAGAAGAGTGGGTGCCCCCCCATCACTGGAAAGTCCACCCTCAAATATAGATCCTGTGACTTCCTGACAGCCAACATGACAGCCTCACACAATGGCAAGAGAGGTGCCTCATGGCATTCTTGGCTTAATATTCTTAGCCCCTTCCCCACATGCAGCTAATGTGGACTGATTGGGTAGGAGGAGTAACTGACTCCCCCCTCAACTCCTTGACAAGAGTGGGAAGGAGGTGTGACTATAGCTTGCTGGCACAGTGGTCAGAGGACACTTCCAGTTAACGCTCCACCCCTTCCTCTGCCTCTTACATTCTTTCTGCCAACCATTTCCGCAAATGTCCCTGAGCCTTGAAAGGGGGTGATAGGTATGGCAAGGTATTGAACTTTTGGGTCTCTGCATCATCTGTTTTCTCTGGGCTGTTGGCCCATTTCAATAGGATTCCATCTATTATAAAAATACAAGCAGCATAAAGCAAACCATCTAAACAGTAACCATCTAAACATAACCTACCGGCGTAAACACAAATGCTTCAAAGGTACTTTAGCAGGTGCATCACATCCACCTAACAAAACAACTGCAGTGGGTTCCCCACTGGGGCCTATATCCTCCCCTGCCACAGGGGGTTAGCCTGGTCTACATTACCAGATGTGTGTTCCACCTCTAGGAGTGGATATTATATCCAATCAAAAATTTGCTGGTTGTACATACACTAGACAAGCCACTATTGCACCAGCTGGAACATCTTCTTTGACATGTTGATAGTATAGCACGTGGGGTCCATTGTTGGGCAGAATTATAGTGGACAGTTCACCCCCAGCCATCTGCATGTCATATTCTGGCACTGTGAAAGCCACCCATCCAATAGCAGGAAGTTTGCAGTTTAGTCTAAGCTTGATTTCTCCCTCTCCTGAGCTTAAGATGTTGAGCATTTTTTAAAAATATGTATCAGGCATTTGTATTTAAGATGAAATCTTAAAGTGGTTTTAATTTGCATTTTCCTAATTGTTAACAATGTTGAACATTTTTAAAGATGTTTCTTAGCCATCTTTATTTCTTTTGAGAAGTCTGTTTAAATCCTTAGCTCATCTTTTGATTGGTTTATTTGCTTTCTTGATTCTTTGTTTTTTTGAGTTTCTATTTTTGTGCCAGTACCACGCTTTTTGGTTTAGTTTTGTTTTGATCTTTTTGAGACAGGGTCTCCATGTAGCTCCAGCTGCCTGGAACTCACTCTGTAGACCAGGCTGGCCTCGAACTCACAGAGGATCCACCTGCCTCTGCCTCCTGAGTGCTGGGATTAAAGACTTGTGCTACCAAAAGGTTTTGTATTACTGTTTCAATGTCCTTATATGTTATGGATCTGTTTAAGCTGTTGTTCTTTTCTTGGTTTAGCTTTTGTGATTTTAATGATTTTAGATATACATCCATTTCTTTTAGGTTTTCAAATTTAATAGTGTATAGGTTTTTAAAGTATTCCCTATAATGTTCTGGATCTTTTTGGTGTCTGTTTTGATGTTTCCCCTTTCATTTCTGATTTTGTTGATTTGAAGGTGCTCTTTCTTTCGATTACCTGAGCTAAGGGTCTATTTTGTTTATCTTTCAAAGAACCAGCTCTTGGATTCATTGACTCATTGTATTGTTTTCTTTGTTTCTATTTCATTAGTTTATGCTCTGATTTTCATTATTTCTTCTTGTCTGCTGGATTTGGGTTTCATTTATTGTTGCTTTTCAAGAGTCTTGAGTTGTGATGTTAAATCATTTGTGTTCTTCCTGATTTTTTAATGTAAGCACTTAGAGCTGTAAACATCCCTCTTAGGACTGCTTTTAAAGTGTCCCAGAGGTTTTGTTGTATTGTATTGTCCTTTTTGTTTAATTCCAGGAATACTTTAATTTCTTTCTTAATTTCACCTTTGACCCACTCTTCATTCAGGAGTGTGTTGTTTAAAATCCATGAGTTGTTGTAGTGACTAGGGTGTCTTCCAGTGTTGATTTTAAACTTTATTGCATTGTGGTCTGATAGAATGCATGGAATTATTTCAATTTCATTTATATTTATTGCAAGTTGTTTTGTTCCCAGGTATGTGGTCGATTTTGGAGAAATTTCCATGGAGTGCTGAATAGAATGTATATTCTTTGGTGCTTGGTGGAAATATTCAGTAGATGTCTATTAGGTCCATTTGATGTATGATATTGTTTAATTCAGATGTCTCTATTTATTCTTTGTCCAGTTGACCTGTGAGACAGTGGGGTTGAAGTCCCCTACTATTAGTGAGTTGGGATTAATCTGTGTCTTAAAGTCCTGTTGGGTACACCAGAGTTGGTCATATATGTTCATGATTGTAATATCTTCTAGGTTAATTGTTCCTTTGATCAGAATGACGTGACCCTCTTTATCTCTTCTGATTAGTTTTAGTTTGAAGTCTATTTTGTCAGATATTAGAATTGCAACTTCTGCTTGTTTCTTAGTGTCATTTGCTTGGAATATTTTTTTCTATCCTTTCACCTTAAGGTAGTGCTTGTCCTTGAAAATGAGATGGGTTTCTTGTAGACAGATAAAAGATGGATTTTGTTTCTTAATTCATTCAAGTAGCTTGTGGCTTTTGCTGGGGAGTTCAGTCCATTGATATTTAAAATTATTATTGAAGGATGTGTATTGGCTCCCATCATTTTGATTTCTGTTTGTGCTCTGAATCTAACGTTGTTTCCAAAATTATACCTTCATTTAGCTTCTTTCTGTTGCCCCTTGGATATAGTCTTTCCTTTCTTCAACTCTTTGTATTGCTTCAAGCATTCATTGAAGGGCTGGTTTTGTGGACGCGAATTCTTTCAGCCTATTTATGTCATGGAAGATTTTTCTTTCCCTTTCAACTATAATAGACATTTTTCTGGGTAAAGTATTCTGGGTTGGCATCTATGGTTATTTAAACCTGAGAATACTTTGGTTCAGGCTCTTCCGGTTCTCATAGTTTGCATTGAAAAGTCAGCTGTAATTCTGATGGGTTTTCCTTTACATATGACTTGTTTTTCTTTTGAAATTTTCAATATTCTCTTTGTTCTGTATGTTTACTATTTTTACTATGATACGCCATGGGGAGTTTCTTTTCTGGTCCTGTCTATTTGGTGAATATGTCTTTCTTTAATTTGGGGAAATTTTCTTCTACAATCCTATTGAAGATCTGGTCCATACCATTATCCTGAGATTCTTCTCCTTCCTCTCTGCCTATGACGCATCAATTTGGTCTTTTCATGGTGTCCCATGTCTCTTGCATATTCCATTCCTGTGTTTTCTTAAATTTTTCATAATCTTTGCTTGAGCAGTCCAATTCTTCAACTTTATAATCCAGTCTTGATATTTTGTTTTCCATTTCATTCATTCTATTGGTGAGTGTTAAGGTTCAGATAGCCCTGCCCCCTCACCAACAGGGCCTCACAGACCTCACAAGCCCCTGAGAAAAGGGAACTGAGTTGATAAGTACCCTGGTCTTTGAAGTCAAGAGAAGCAGACTTTTCTCCACTATTTAGCCAACACAGCAGGCTTCCCCTGTGATCTCTAAAGAGGGAGGGTTTAAACAGTCCCGCTCTCCTGCTTCACCCCTGCCCAACTTTAAAAATATATATATCTTCCCGAAGCCTCCCCCCTAAAAAAAAAAGACCCCAGCTCACAACCTGGGACAGACATTTTCCCTGCCAGGAAGGGAATCTATCCCAAGTGTTCCTTTGCTAATAAACTCTATTCTGATGGAGTTTTATCTGTGTCCTGGTGCTTTCTCCTGATCAACTGGATTCATCCATCACCTACTTTATCTATCAGTGAGGCTTTCTCCTGTCATTTCTAACTGGTTTTTTGAGTGTTTCACTTCCTTCTTCAGAAATGAATAGTTTAACTCTTTTGTGAATTCAGTCAGCATGTTATCCCTATCTTCATTTAGTTCTTTGATTTGTTTGTGTGTTCTTTAAATTCATTGGATTTTTTTATTATGTTTATGATTGTTCTTTTAAATTCTGTATCCTAGGTTATCTCCAGGGACTTCTTATTGTAGAGCTCTTTTTTAAAAATATTTTATTTATTTTTATTTTATGTGTATGCGTGTATTGCCTGCATATATATGTAAGTGCACCCATGTCGTGCAATGCCCACAAAGGACAAAAGAAGCTGTTGGATCCCCTGGAACTGGAGTTACAGACAGTTGTTAGCTGCCATGTGGGTGCTGGGAATCAAACCCTGGTCTTCTGCAAGAACAGTCAGTGTTCCTAACCGCTGAGCTATCATCTCTCCAGCCCTGTAGAACACTTCTATAGGAGTTTTGGCATTTGGTGGGGAGATACTGAGTTTTTCATATTATTTTTTCGTTTTGATTTTGGCATGTGAATTTCCTTTGTTGTTTCTGATTCTGGTGTGAGACTCAAGCCTTTGTTGAGTTGAAGTCTGTTTCTGTTTGCATACTTGATATGCCTTGGTTGTTTTCTTATTGGGTATGAAAAGCTGGTTGGTCTAGGCTTCAGGGTCTCTCTTTTGATTTTATGTTGGAGGGACCAGATGGCTCTAGTCCAGCTACTCAGGAGTTCCCCTGCAAAGGCCCAAGTCAGGGGAGAATCAGCAGCTCTCAGGCTTCCTCCTCAGGTCTAGACCCCTCTATCCAGCAGGCACAGCACAATTTGGGGAGCTTGCTATGTGGAGGCTGGATTCAGAGGATCTCAGGTAGTCTGCAAAGATCTGGGCCCCTACTATAGGGCAGGGAAACATAGCCCTCCAGCAGTGGGAGGGACTGTAGGTGGTCCCAGTGTAGGAGGATGGGCCTGGTGTGATTTGGAAACCTCACCACCATGCAGAGGCTGAGTTCAGGCAATTTCAGACAGTCTGGAAAGTGGTCCCCTACTAAAGAGCAGAGAAGCCTAGCTCTGCAACAGTGGGAGGGGCTGCAGATGGTCTCAGTGTAGGTGATGGGTACTGCACGATTTGGAGAGCTCACTGCCTCCTGGAGCTAAAAGGGTAGTCCAGAGATCTGGAGTCCTTAGAGCAAAAGCAGGCCTGTGCCCAAGGCTAGAAGGAAAACAGGATGTAGGCAATTTGGGGTTTTGATGTCTTGTTCAATAGTTTGTTGTTGTCATTGTTTGAACAAACAAGTAGTCAAGATTTATTTCAGCAGGTGAAGGCAAAGGCAAAAACAACTACACCCTACAAAGTGGAGGGTGAACCTACCAAGCAGCAGCAACCTGGTCAATGAGTTTCATATATGCAAATACTGAAAAGCTTCCATAGAGAATTAGACTGTCCAGAAGGAATTGTTCTCTTGCTTCAAGTACCCTAGTGCTTCACAATCTGCAAACATGCTGTCTGATGGTTTTTCAGATGATAAAGGAAGTCTATGATTATGAATTACAATGGTAGGTTTTTCCTCATATCCATAACACAGAGATAAAATATTTCCAAGATATTTCCAGTATCTCCCTTTTCCTTTTTCTGTGAATGAACTTTTTCTTGTCTCCCTTTTATCTGGCACAGCAGCCACTGAAGGATAGAGGTTTAGCACAGAGGTTCCAGTTCCAACCCTGTCCTTCAAAGCAGCTGCTTAACTAGTATGGGGTGCTGCGGCTCCATGACTAGAAATGCCTTTGGCTCAGTGTGACTTCATTGCTGTTTACTGCACTATTTATCATCTCCATTTTTTTCCTTTCAAAGATTTCTGTAGTTTTGGTAAACTGTACAACTAAAGTTACGTATTCATCCAATATTTCTCAGTATTTTATAAACTATTTTAAAAGGCCTGCTTTACAATGTCACTGGAAAACAGTAACACATTGTGAGATTCTGATGTTAATAACACATGAAATCTTGTTTTTAAGTGGGTGTTTCTTGAACTTTTGATTGACCCTACAACTTTTTTATTCAAATAATACCTATCCTTAAGAGCTGGAAATTCCTGGACTATCTTTAGGAAACATTGATTTAAATAATGACAGTAAGTGAGGGTCTGGCTGCTAATCAACTGGGGTCCTGCTTGACATACTTGGGGAATTGCCAAGGAAAATTTTGCAAACCAATTGTCTTTGCCTTTCTGTAGCTTGTAGAAATGTCATAGTAGTTTTGATCCTGTGTGGACTCCAGAAACACTGTGTACATCCTCGCCCCTCTCACCAGACTGCCAATTTAATGTTATCTCCCTTTACACAGGGAATTCAGGAAATATTTTCTATTCTAGCCCTTGTTTTCATACCCAAAAGTTTCCATGATTTTATTCTGAGTGCTAAAACTTTCCAAACCCAATGTCATGCAGTCAATTTGGTGAAACAGTTGTATAAAATCTGTTCCTCCATCTTTGAATAAGGAAACTTATTATATTTATTTTTAGACCATAACACGTCTATTTCTCTGACAGCTCAGGAACAGCCAGCATTGAAACAGAACTTTATACAGATCTACTTCTGATTGAGAGACATAAGTTGAGCTAGCTCTCCAAAAGTTGAAAAAGTTTAAATGAGCTGCTTAAACAGAACACAATCCTACACAGTGTTCAGTTGCATCATGATGAATTAATATGGCTATGCCATAAAATTATTTTGCGCTAGATAAAGCACAGATGTTCCAAGTGCTTTTGGAGCAAGGGTACTCCAAATTGTGGAATTATATTGTTAGAGAAATTCATATTATTGGTATTTTTAGGAATGAGAAGAATTGGGCATTATTATGGGATTTATAATAATGCAGTGTTAAAGTTTACAGAGGAGACAAATAGGAAAACCTGGATTTTACTAGTAAATGTTTTTATTCTTTGGCTAGTTACAGTAAAAATGTATCTGAAGGTTAGAAAGTGAAGAGGTCTCTTCCACCTCTAAATTCTGACTTTTAAATTCCTTTCCTATACTTAGGCTACAGATTCACTAAATAAGCTTTTGGAAAAACATGATCGATAGAAAAGAGTAACCATGAAAAGCCAATCAGTGGAGGCATATTAAACACGTCCTCTGTGCAAGAGATTCAGAGAAACGATGTTCTCTTCTCATAGTCTGAGAAGTAGGATGTGTGTATGTGGAGAGCTAGACACAGAACACCTCCCTCATCACAGGTATTGGTCTGACACCCTCTGATAAATTCTCTGTGAACATCTAGTTAAATACCTATGCAGATGCAGACAAAACTCAAACTCATGGTTAAAAAGCAAAGCAAAAATTTCCACATTTTCCCCCAATCCCTGAAAATAATAGTGAAGGTATGTTTAGAAAAGTGTTCCTTTGTTTTCTTGTGCTTCATTGCATGAAACAGCAGAGCCAGACATCTAAAAGCTGTCCCTCCTCCACTAGGAGAACCAGAGGCACAGGTTGGGAAACATGGGGAGTACCAGGCAACTATCTACTGCGTGTCTGTTGCCTTTGGGATTGTGAGAGGACTATCCCCAACACTTAGACTTGCCAGTCTTTTAAATGCACTTGACATTGCAACTCCACATACACAAAAAGCGAAAGTGAGGAAGCCTCACACTGAAACCTTGAAAGCATAAATGTCCGGTGGCCATGCAATGACCGGGAGGACTCGTAATAGTGTTTGCAGAATTGTTTCTTTGTGTGCTCCTTGTAAGCAGTGAAGGTAGGCAGTCTCTCCTTGGGATGGAAGAAATGTATGTAAAGTATACAGTTCTGCTAAGCTCTAGGATTTAGGCAGAGGATATTCGAAGATGTGTAAAAGAAAATTTGAGTCTACAAACGTACTGCAAAATCATGGGAAGGTTATTATGGCTCATGAATAAAGGCAAAGCACTCCACCCTCTGTGTGTTCTGCATTCACAGATTTAACCAATTGTGGACTGAAAAGAGATGTGTGTTACAGGTTGGGGGGTTGTATAGCTATACTAAACATATACAGACTTTTCTTACCCTATAGTAATTCCTTAATCAATACCATGTAACAACTGTTTATATAACATTTATATTGTATTTAATAGTATAAGTAGTCTGGAGGTGATTTAATATTTGAAGGAGAATGTGTATAGGTTATTCACAAATACTATGCCATTTTATATAAAGAACTTGAGCATCTACAGATTCTGGTATCCATGGGAGTCCTGGAATCAGTCCTCCTGCAGATACCCAAGGGTAACCGTGCCAACTGTCACATGCTATGAATCAGGGAACAGGCTTACATGACCAGAAAGGAAAAGCTTCAACTTCCCCTACCATTCCCTGTTTCCTCTTCATCCATGAACAGACACCATGTTGCTGGACACACTGAATGTTCAAAATCTAGAGGACAGACTCTGCCTCTCTGCACCATCTTTTTACAATGCAAAAATGAGACCAACTTTGCAGATAAAGCCTAACTATTGCAGTGTAATTGCGATGCAGTTTGGATTCACAGGCAGCCCTGTAGGGAGCTGTTGAAAAACACAAGTACTCAGTCTGTGACAACCTTACGAGAAGTCAGAATAAGACTGCCCAGACTCAAGGGGAAATGAGTTACCCAAGACCTAGGCCTCTCACTACCAGTCTGCCTGAGCTTTGGGGTCATTCAACAAGCTATCTGGCTTTCTTCTGGTGATTCACTGTGACCCTGGACATTTTCCATTGGGTTTGCACATTTGTTGACACCATGAAAGGAAAGAATTTCATGTACAGGGAGTTTTCATTGGGTGCCATAATCCCTCACAGTGGTTTTGTGACTGGCCGTGTTCAATAATGATATTTTGCTTCTTCAAAACTTATTTTAGCTGATTATAAGGAGTCTTTTAATTTGGGGAAATTTAATAAACTGGACAGGAGCAAATATTACCTATAATCACCTCTCTCTCTCTCTCTCTCTCGCTCTCGCTCTGGCTCTCTCTCTCCCTTGCTCTCTTCCTCTCTCTCACTCCCTCTTTGTGTGTATGCATGTGTACCTTTGTGTCTGTGTGTGTGTGTGTGTGTGTGTGTGTGTCCAGAAGTTGACTTTGGGTATCTTCTTCATTGCTTTATTTTTTTATTTTTATTTTTTTGAGAAAGGATCTCTCATTGAACCTGGAGTTCATCGATCAGCTTGCCAGCAAACCCAAAGAATCCTCTTCCTCTCCAGAGTTGAGATTATAGGCATGCATCATTGTCAGTGTCTGGCTTTTATAAGAGTGGTTGGAAATTGATCCTGGGACCTCATGTTTTTGCAGCAAGCATTTTACCAACTGAGCGATGTCCACACCCTCTGTAACTGCATATTTTTTCATAGCAGCAATGCCTGTTAATATTCCTGAGCTAAGTGAACTTAAAATACCTTCAGTGCAGTAGGATCTTGATAATACAATTGTGACTGTGCATAAACATGTGAGACAAAGACTATAAAGAAATACATCAAATGCCTGGAGCAATTATTTCTACATATGCTCTATTTCTACTATCATAGATTAAAAAATAAAATGAGGGGCTGGAGAAATAGCTCAGTGGTTAAGAGCACAGGCTACCTTTGCAGAAGACCCAGGTTCGATTCTCAATGCCCGCATGGTAGATAACAACCATCAACAATGCCAGTTCCAGGGGCTCCAACTACCTCTTCTGACCTCCATGGGTATCATATGGCACGGGTGCACTTCCATACATGCAGGCAATACACTCATACACATAAAATAAAAATAAAAATATTTTTAAAATACTATTACACCCTTCAACTATTCCAAATTCAAAGGAATAAAGAAAAGCCATCGTACTTGATAATAGGATCCTCATTTCCCCATTTTTCTACATTTTTGAGTGAGCTTTTCATGTAATCACTAAAAGTGAATATTATTTTTACTAAAATAAGTACATATCATTTATACAGGTCCATAATAACTAAATGAAGAAGAAATGTGTAAGTAGAAAAATGATCAAAAGAGTCTCAGAACTTAGTGATCTCTGCATGGTTTAGTTTCTGCCTTCTGACTTTTATATTTTCCAAATTTCCTATGATTAACAGCATATACATTAATTTTTAGTATTAAAAAACACTACTTCCATTTTAAAAATATTTTACTTTTTTTTTCATGTATATGCGTGTATTGCCTGCATGTGGGTAAGTGCATCCATGTCGTGCAAAGCCCTCGGAGAACAGAAGAAGCTGTCGGGTCCCCTGGAACTGGAGTTACAGACAGTTGTTAACTGCCATGTGGGTGCTGGGATTTGAACCTGAGTCTTCTGCAAGAACAGCCAGTGTTCTTAACCGCTGAGCCATCTCTCCAGCCCCCCACAAAAAAAAATTCTATTTTCTTAAATAAATGGAAATTGATGAATAGAAGTCAGTAGATGCCAAAAAAAAGAAAACCAAAAGTTAACAGCAAACACAGATACTCATGAGAGTCAGATTATTCAATGGCCGAAGAGATGATTTTTGCTGAGCTTGAAGTACAGGAAGGTGCAGCTGAGGGAAGAGGAGGAGGTGTCCTACTCTGTTTGTCCATTGCTGTGACAAAACACTCTGACCAATACCAACCTGGGGAGGAAAGGGTTTATTTGTCTTACATCTCCCAGGTCATAGTTCATCAGGGAGCCCAAGGTAGGAGCTCAGGGCAGGAACCTGGAAGCAGGAGCTGGAGAGCAGGCCATGGAGGAACGCTGCTTACTGGCTTGCTCCCCTGGCCCCCGCAACACAGGCCCACCTTCCCAGGGGTGGTACTACCCACAGTGGGCTGGACCCTCCTACATCACTCTACAATCAAGAAGATGCCCCATAGACATGGCCACAGGTCAGTCCAATGAAGGAAATTCTCCAATTGAGGCTCCCTCAACCCAGGTGTATCAAGTTAACACTAAAGCTATCCAGCACAATTGACCCCTTGTCAATTTGACACACAAACATCACTGTTAAACCATAACCTTTCCAATTCTTGTCCCCAAGATATGATGCTAACATTAATATTACAACATAAACCAGTACAACCTTAAAAACCCCACAGTCCTTAAAAAAAAAAATCTAAATTTCAAAGAGAAGAATCGGGCACACCTAAGCAAAATCAAAGTCCAGCAAAGTAGCTCACGGCTGGACATCTGGGATTCACTCACGATGTTCTGGGCTCCGAAGGGTTCTGGCAGCTCCACTGCTCTGACTCTGCCGACCACAGCACGCTCAGCTCATCTCGCAGACTCAGGCCAGCTCCATTCCACACCTACCGCTGTCCTTGGTGGTTGTCCCCTGGTCCCGGCATCTCCAAAAAGCTGGGGTCTCCACTGAAACTAAAGCTACATCTTCACCAATGGCCTCTTCTTGCCTCTTGGGGTGCAAAGCCTCAGATTGTCTCCATGACCCCTTCAATCCTGGGGTCTTCACTGCAACTGAAGCTGCACTTTCACCTATGGCCTTTCCTCGCCTCTCAGAGTGCCAAGCTTCCTCTGCTTTCTGTGACCCCTTCATGCTTTCAACACCAGAACCATGCAGGAGACTCTTACACATTACCAAGTCCTGCTTCCAGCTTGAGATAGTGGATCAGGTCCCCTCTATGTGCTGATCCTGAAGAAATATCTCCTAGAAGACTCCACCATAGTGATGCTAGTCTCTTGTTACTTACAGCTGATTTTTCAGCCCCAGCTAACGAGCATCAATCCTCCCATAAAAAAAAGGTTTTACCTCAGGTTCTGATCTCTTCTTAATCACAGCTGATTCTTCAGCCCCAGCTGACCAGAACCCACAGATTCTCAGTTCAAAATCTCACACAAACAGCCCTGATAGTCTCTGCTTCCCTTTGAAGCTTCACAAGCTAGGCCTCCATCATCCACAACTCTTTCAACATAACTGTTCCAAGCTCCACAGCAACACACTCTGAGCATAGAACTTTCCAGCCCAAAGCTCAGAATGCTTCCACAATCCTCCTAAAAATACCAAGGTCAGGTCTGTCACAGCAATATACCACTCTCTGGTACCAATTTCTGTCCTAGTTTGTTTCTCCATTTCTGTGACAAAACACTCTGACCACTACCAACTTGGGGAGGAAAGGCTTTATTTAGCTTACATATCCTGGGTCACAGTTCATCCAGGAGCCCAAGGTAGGAACTCAGGGCAGAAACCTGGAGGCAGGAGCTGGAGCACAGGCCATGGAGGAATGCTACTCACAGGCTTGCTCCCCTGGCCCCTGCTCAGCCTGCTTTCTTATGCAACACAGGCCCACCTTCCCAGGGGTGGCACCACTCACAGTGAGCTGGGCCCTCCCACATCACTCAATAATCAAGAAGATGCCACACAGACATGGCCACAGGCCAGTCCAATGAAGGCAATTCCCCAGTTCAGGCTCCCTCAACCCAGGTATGTCAAGTTGACACTAAAGCTATCCAGCACACCAGGTCAGGAAAATGACTGCACTCAGGGTGTAGGTAGAGTTCTTGCTGGAACGGAGATCTCACTCAGAGCCACAGGGAATGAGTGCTGGGCTCCACTTGCATGGGGTGAGCTGTGCATCTTCAGTGAAGCACCTGGAGTTTATTCTGCAAGGAAACACTGCCAGTTCACACCATGCATGCCCGAAGCAGCTCAGGTTGCAGTTGCATTCAGGTAGCTGCTGCCTTCAGCCACTTGGCCTAGCTCCATTCAAGAGGACCTCCTCTGGTGGCAGGCTTTTCTCTTTGTGGCCTGTATCCTACTGCGTTTTCTTTAGGATTCCTGCTCTCTGCCCAAAGCTCCTGACTTCCCAGTTTCACACAGATTTCCCCCCTGTAGCCAGTTCCCTCTTTTAGGAAACTATCCATGTTCTTCTTCCTTTCCACCTACCTCCACCCAAGAATTATTATTCTTCCCTTAATGTTGTTGATTGGAAGTTACATCATTCTAGAATTCATAAAAAAGGAGAAACTACAAACAAGTAAGTCTTGCTTTCAAAGGCTATTCACATTTAAAAGAGGTACTTTTTAACCCACTGTCATTAATATACCTGAGAAAAGGAAAGCACATTTTTAAACTGTTTGTCATCCTTCAATTTAACAAAACTACCAGTTCAGCTCCCCAGAACAAATAACTTGGGAAAGATTGTCAGTCCTTTAGGATCCCTGCAAATTCCAGACTGAGTGCAATAGAATAGGATTCACTGCCTGCCCCAAGTCCACGTGCTTCTGGCACGTGATACTCTCCTCTGATGACACAACTGTTCTCACAGTCTCAGGGTCTCAGACAGATCTGGTGATCCTTTGACTCTGGGAGCCAGGGCACATACTTTCCTGCTTGCCCTCCCACCCACCTGTTCAGTGTGCACTCCACCTGACCCCATACCCACTACAGGGAAAGAGGAGAAGGAAGAGGAGACATGCGTGGGACAGTACTCTGTGAGCTAGAGATGGTGCTGGTGACATGTGGAACAGATGCAGGGCTGGCTATTATTAGTGCCCTGGATAAACAGGAGAGCTGCTTACACAAGGATGAAATCAGCTGTTTTTGCACTGGGGCAAGTTCCAAGGATGACTGCCACTATCTTTCTAATTTGCTCCAACTCCCAGAAACTGGGAAACACTTCCCTTGTTCTATTTCTCCATCTTCAGTCTATCTTCTATAGCTGGATAGATAACAACAGCAACATTAATAATAATAGCAATTGTTAGAACTCATTATTCCAGAACACTTCTAGGACTCCATATGTGATTCAGTTTTTCTTACAACCAGCCTCTGATGGAAGAGCAGGTGTCATGGTGAGAATCCTGAAGCTCAAAGAATTTAGATCACTTACATAAGACCACCCATCTGAGAGGTAAAGCCAGGACTTGAACCTGTATGCTATTCCTAGCTGCTCTGATATCCCCATTCTTCATCACCTAGTCTCTTACTGAGTGTGAAAGAAACTAGGGTTGCATAAGCCACATAAAACAGATTCCAAACTCTCCACAGCCTAAGTGGGGTGCTTTCCCACTCTGACCGCACCCTCCATATCCAAACTGTTTCCTGACTTTGACACATGAAATTCCTCCTCAGGCTGGATTGAGCTGTTCAATACCCTGAACTTGTATACACAATCAACATCCCTGCATGCTGAGCTATTTGTGTCCACTCCTTCTCTCCTCCAGCTAAGGGGAGATCTGCCTTCCCCCATCCAATTTCTTGTGGCTGGGACAAAGCTTTGAGTGAGAAAACATGGATACATTAGACTGTCAATTCTTATTCATTTACCTACTGCATCCTCCCCTTGCTTCTGACTGTCCATGGCTCCCCATATTTAGAAAACCGTATTGGTATCACCAGGCTACTTAGCTATCCAGTTCTTCCAGGAGTTAAGTTGGCAAAACACTATTATCTATTTTAGTACAATGCATCAGAGTCCTTTCAAAGGATTCTTAAGTCCTTAAGATTTCTCTGGACAAATAGAGCAATAAAATTTGCCATTTGACTGCACTATTTACCTTTATTTACCTTCCAGATACTATATCTGTCCAACCATTTTGGCCTCTGACCTGGTCCACTAATGTCTCAATGTAACCCACATCACCTGCCTCTACTACCTGTTTGTTCAGTGATTATCTTCAATAAGCATATGGGTGAACTGGGAACCCTGATTAAGGAGTTCTGGGTGGGACTTGGGGGTCTGTATTCCTAGCAGGCTCTCATGTGATGCTAATGCTGCTGGTTTGCAAACCAAATTTTGAGCAAAGTTACTATAATACCAACTTGGCATGGAGATGCCAGCCTTGTTTCCCTCTCTACTAGATAGTATACAGGAGGATGGCACATGCTATGGCTATGGCGGACAGAGGGGTGATGTCCCCACTGGCATGGCAGAGATTTCACCATGCTCTGTGGAAGGATGCACAACTTAAAACTGTTCATTTCTGGAGTTTGTGTTTAAGTCATGCTAATTTTACTTAATAATGTCTTCAACATTAAAAAGTTGTGATGCTGACAACTCAAATATGCCAAAACAGCTGTAAGGGCTTTCAGTTGGAAAGATGAACTTTTATCAATGATGTGTGTGTGTGTGTGTGTGTGTGTGTGTGTGTGTGTGTGTGTGTGAATGTATATATATGAAAAATATTGTAGCCATAGGGTTTGATACTATTCAGTTTCTGGGATTTCCTGGGTTCTTGAATGTATCTCTCAGACAAGGAGGACTTCCATTTTACCTCTGCTTCCACCATCTCCGACCCAGAAGAACTTCAGTTGAGTGCATTCACTATAGTTTTTGTCTGTAGGGCTTCCCTCTACACAAACACAGCATCTGTTTCTTGCTCCCCAGAGATCCTGTGATTGAAACAATGTCTACACACAATCTTTAACCAATTTGAAGGTTGCTCACTGCTGTGGGATGCAAGTACCAGAGAGGGAGGAAACGTGGGAAGAGAATCAGAGAAAAAAACTCGAAAGAACATTCTGTGCTTTATGTCTTATTTACAAGCAGCCTTGATTATTTATTATGAGCATCTTTATTCTCCCCTATAATCACAAAAGAAAAGAAAATATTATTGGAGTTGAAGGAGGTTAGTTCCAGGAGCTCACAAATAGCAGGATCAGGATTGTCACGCTGGTGAAGACTGTGAGCCGAGAGCTGTATGGAATGTTCCCACAATCTCAGCCAGACTGCCCACGCCTGGGAGCCAGCAAGGCCACCTCAGGGCACCTCCTTCATCACCACCCAGCTCTATGACTCTGAAACATTTTTGCTGTTTTTTTTTTTTTCATGGAATTTTTAGATAATTGAGGTCTAAGGAATGTAGGTCCTCTATGTTCCCCACTGCAAACAAACAGGGTCTCCTTAAACCTTGAGAAGGTCACAGGCTCTAAAGCATGAAAAACAGTCTATATTAAAAACTACCCATCTAGGTAAAGCATAAAGGAATGACACTCAAGAAGTTGTCTAGAAATGAGAGACTAAAACTCTCTAGTGTAAAGGACAGCCACTCTGAACTTAGAAGTCTGCATCACTTGAGTGGACATTTGGGCACCACCTTTACCTAGTGGCACTTACCTCGTAGGCTTGCAGTAAAGATGAAATGGGGTTCGGCACCTGAAGGCCCCTGACAAGATGTAGACTAGTTATATATTAGCAGAACATGCCTTTTTGCTCCAGGACACGACAGAGGCTTTAGAACAAGAGATAGCTGTGTGGCTGTGTTCAGGCCGGAGCAGCCTTGTCTCCCTTGCCTTTCCAGGGGCTGCCAGCTAACTGAGAGCTTGTCATCTTCCTGACTGAATGGGACCTGAGTGACCTACAGCAGAGCACCTTCCTCAATACCTAGTAAGATTAGGCTGTGCTTAGACGAGCCGCTGGAGCCTCAAGAAGCTGCAGGCCAAGGAGCTAGAGGATCTTACAAATATGCAAATCCTTGGTGAAAAAACAACCTAAGGATAATTGTATTTCTACACTAAAGAGCTTTTTAAAATACTTCAGACTGGAAGGCGAAGGTTTTCAAGATCAAGATGACTAGTTGTTTATCTTCCTCGCCCTCTGCTTCTGTGAACATGTTCGGACCTCAAACAGTGGGTGGAGATGCAGGAAGGATGCTGTCTGTGCATTAGTGCCCTCCTGGAGACCAGCCTAGAGTGGCTGGGAAACTGCCAGAAGGAAAGAAATAGCATATAGCCTCCCTGTGGAGCTCAACTTGAAAATGCACTGTAAATTTTGAATTAGAAGATTGCAGAATGTTTTAAATCACTTGACAGATTTTACTAGAAAGAGAAGCTGTGATGTATAAATGAGAATCATTTATTTGAGACAGATCAAAGACTTACAGTTGTGAAAACAAAACCAATCACCTTGTAGAAGAAAATAAGTGAGCTATCTGCACGTCTGTCTAGTCAACTGTGTGCTGCTATAATGACCACCACAGACCACCTAATTTATAAAGAACCGAAACTGATTCATTTGTTGACTGGAAATCCAAGATCAAGGTAGCGACCAGCATGCTCAGCGTCTAGTCTTGCTTTCAAGTTACTTCTGGAGGGAACAGTGCTATTGAAGCTTTGAAGGGAGGGTAATGAGGTCATGAGAGTACAGCCCTCAACAAGGGGATTAGCGCTCTTATTAGAGACACAAATAAAATGATTTGCTTCATGTGCATGAGAGGATACATCCAGAAGACAGTCCTCTGTCAATCAGAGGGTCTTCACGAAACAGAATTTCCCAGTACCTTAATCTTGAACTTCCCAGCCTCAGAACTGTGAGACATAGATGTGTATTGTCTAAACCACTCCTTCAATATCTATTACAGCAACCCAAACTGACTTGATAAAAGGGACTTTTCTTTGAAGTGAACCACGTTTGGGAGGCTGGATTTTCAAGTCTCTCTTAAACTTTAAACCCAGTCAAGACTACTCTCAACTACTGAATGATGCCCTTGCACACTCCATGTTGCCTTTGCACATGCTCCTCTCCTTGTTACACATTCTTTCCCTTAAGTTCAGTTTTCTGGGTCTGGATCCATTGATCTGGTTCAGCCACCCTTCCTCCATTTTCCAAGCATTTTTTATTACTTTGGAGGTGTAAACAAAGAAATAGACAATCTGGCTAATGAAGTGACTCACTATTGCTGCAAAAATCCATGACTAGGCAATAATTTTTTATACTGGTTTGAATTTTTGTCAAAAGATACTCTGATTCGCTGTAGACTGAGCCATAATCTTTCACCATAATTACTCTTTCTTGAACATGAATGCTCATGATTATCATCTTATTTAGTAAATTATCCTTGGTCCTTTTTCACACTCCTTGTTTGCTTATTCTGTTGTGTTCCTGAACTGATTCCTCCTCCCACTCCTGACACCCTCCCACTCCTGACACCCTCCCTCTTGAGGGACCTTTACAACCTGCAAGTGCTCACAGTGAAGACAATTCCCCACTCAACTAATGACATCATCTGTCAGGGCAATTTGGGGATGCTGGATCACAGCTTCCTTTCCCAGCCTGTTCTTTGCTTGCAGTTAGAGATACAGTTTTAGAAAGTGACATTTCAAATCCAAGCTAAACTATTTCCTTGGCTTCCGTTCATGAATCACTAACATTCATTATTTTCTTGAGTGAAGTCTGATGCTTGGGTTGCTCAGAGCTTCCAATCAGTTGTAGGAAGAACAGACCACTTCTAGAAACTCTATCAATAATTTTGTATCTCATCCACCTGCTAGACTTCACCAACAGGTGGAACTTACAGTGCAAAATAAAAATTTCTTCTGCTTCTGTTCTCAGTGGAATTATATGAATGGTCTCTCCTTTCTGACAGATGACATTTACTGTCCACATGGTCTTCATTTCTCTCTGTGACCACCTCATTCCTTCTCTGAATGTAGAACCCTAAGTTTAACCCACAATGTCACTTTCCATGGTTTCAGTTGCCCCTCCTCCAGCTCCCTCCCTGATTAATAGCACTTGAAATTATTACAAGGAAAATTCCAGAAATAATTCATAAGTTTTAAATTGTGCACTGTCTCCAAGTAATGTGCTGAAATCTCTCCATCCTTTTCCATACTACATAAGCATGAACCTACATACACTCCATGTATATTATCTGCCCAGTTGGTTATCTGGCTGATGGTTTAATATCTTAGTGTCTGTTTATAGGTTTGATACTGCAGGAATCCACAAGGGGTCTTTGCACATACCTTCTAGAGATGAGGGGAGTTAATCTTCTGGGTAGCATATTTAGACGTGGGTCTAGAGACAGTCATGTGGCCCAGTTCTACTGAGATGTGCACAGATATCTACTCAGTGAAGCTTTGGGAAAAGTGGCAGCTTTCCTGATAAAAGAACCAAGCCTGCTCATCACAGTGCTTTGCCCCTTTGCACTATGATTTCTCTTCTCTCTTCCGGCCTGAAGCAAATATGTGATACCAAAGCTATAAGTCAAGTTACCACGTGACTAAATGGGAGGAAGCAAGAGCAATACATAAAGAGGCATGAGCCTTGACATTGTCGCACTGTTGAGTCATCATGAGAGAAGCAGCTAACTCTGGACATCTAATTGTTTCCTTCATTCTCGCTGGTCCTGTGCTAGTTGCAGTCACAGGCGCTCCTAACAGACATGCCTTTTATCATGTGGACACCAAGAACTTAGACATACTGAGCAGCTTCTGTACACAGGGTCTGTGCCATCTCTTAGCTGCTATCAGTTGGCTCCTCAGTTCACTCTGGAAAGGAGCACTTCGACATTCCACTTTACAGGCCACACTGAGTTCAAGCAGATTAAGGAAACGGAAGACCCAGGATGAAGCCAAGGCCTGTGATCCAGTGGTGTCCAAAGGCAGATGCCTAACAGACTTTCGGGTAGACTAAGTAGAAGGGTGCCCTATTTGGGCAAGTTTTAAGTCAGGGATGCAGTTACTAGGTTTGTTTTAGTGTTTTCATTTTTTTCAGAAATGATGAACACTATGAAAATTAAAAGAATTAGAGATAGCGACTAGAGAATGGCTCTAGTGATGGAAGGAGAGTTTACCTGCTCCATGCTGCCGATCATCCCTTGGTCCAGCATTGAGTCCTGAACAGTAAGAATAAGGTGGTCTAGCAGAGATCTGAGAGCAGTGTTCCACACAGCAGGGGCAGCCTCTGAATAGTTGGGAGATGTGAACAGATCTCATGTGTGGTTCTGAGCTGGGTACAGTGAGGCAGGAGGTGGGAGGTGATGTTGGGGAGGCAAGAAGGTGAGATTGTGTAGGTATATGTATGTCGAGACTTTTGACTTTGTAACAAGTATTGTCACCTACAAAATTCATGTTCAATAACTGCACAGTTGCATTCCAAAGAAATCACATAATAATCTCAGAAAGTTTTAAGAAAGTTTATGGCTTGTGTTGAGTGGCTTTCATAGTTATCCTCTGGCACATAAGGCCCATGGCCCATAGGTTGCAGGTTGATTGGACATGCCTGGTAAGACCATGCCTGGTAAGAGTGTTATAGGCCTTGGGGAAGGGTTTAGAAGGTACTGGAGTGCTTTATCCAGGGGTGATTCCACCTCACTGACCTCTTATAAAGACCACTTTGGAGCTGTGTGGAAAACAGACTGTACAGAGACCAAGAGTGGAGGCAGGAGGGCAGCTGGAGGCTGGGCAGGAATCCAGACACGTGAAGGCAGAAGGTGGCAGATTGGAGTAAAAGTTGAAGGTGAAACCAACAGGACATGATCTGAGCTCACTATGAAGACTGAAAGAAAGAAGAGGCAAAGATAATTTATGTGCATCTGAGGGAGGCAGGATAATCATAACACTCAGAAAGAAAGAACAAAGCCAGGCTTTTAGTTTTCGTGCTTATTTACACGGGATGGTAAGGCCAACACCCTGATCTTACAGGATCCCAAAACACAGTTGTATCCCACGGACTAGGCTACAGAGACTTAGGGGAGGATCTTTGGGGGAAGGCATTGTGGCAGGGCAGGACTTGGAACTAAGAGATCACTTTGGACCACATGAGGTTTCAGATGCCTATAAACCACATGGATGTACAAGCTGAGTGGACAGTTCAGTAATAAAACAACAGACATAGGGTCTTCATTAGTGCCATGACACAGACAGCCATATGAAATAAATAGGTGCAACTACTGTCCTCCACTCCAAAGTCTAGACACAGAAAAGGAGAGCTAGCCAAGGGTTAAGCCACTTACCCAAGATCCCATAGCAGGTGGGTGGCAGCAGGCTATCTAATTAGGATTTAAAATCCTAAGACCCATTTTTTCCAGGGTGCACCTAGCCAGAGGCTCTGGGGGGCAGGGGCAGAGTTTTCAGACCCCTTTCTAAGGCTACTACACAATCCAGAGCAGAAGTGGGGCCTGCTCTGCTGAGATGGGGCTTCTCAGGTCTGGTCAAGCTGCTTAAGGCCTCATTTCCTGGAGAGCCCTAACACCTTTGGAAGGAAAAAAAAAAAAAAAACAGATTTTCTTCTTTTTAAATGGGCTAATGAAATTTTCACTTTATGTTTATTTTATCTGAAAAGTTTTCAATTTTACAGCAAAAATGGATTCATCCCCTCTTCAGTTCTTAAAAAGTTGACAAATTAAGTGACCATAAAGAAAAACATTCTCAGATACTCTTGTGAAGGGAGAGAGAAACTGCTCTGTTTCTAGGCTAAAGAAAAAGCAGCTGCCAATAGAGGCATGAAGGCTCTGCCTGGGGTTATTTAACCTGTAACGATTTCTTTAAAAGCTCTGTGAGGTGGACAACAATGAATCCTGTCACTAATCACACAGAAAATGAACCATGATTCTACCCTTCAAGGGCTGCTGAGCAGCAACAGCAGAAAATAAAGGCTGATAGCAAAGCCAGGAACCTGGCTAGGTCTCCAGAGGTGGGAGGACAGTGGCACCCAGGAAGAAGAGAAAGGTCAGATTGTATCTCTTCCTTATTTACACAGGGTGCAAGCAAATCTCTTGTGACCCTGGGAGTCCATAAAAGCATGCTAGGATACTGTTTTTACCTAGACTGTGTGGATGTCCTGGGAGAGAGGGTAGACAGAACTGAATAGCCCTTGAAGCTCAGTAAAGAACACTTTCTTTTCCAAATTCCTACGGAACACAATATATATCTCCATCCTCTGTCTTTTTCTTTGCTGTTGTTTTTTTGTTTGTTTGTTTGGTCGGTTGGTTTTTCTCCCAGGTGATTCCAGTGAGGGAAAAGAAGCCTGGCTTCTTCACCAGAACCCACTATGTTGATGTTCTCAGCTTGAACATTGCTGTTTTTCTTCCTTGATCTTGTCTCTCAAGTTATATAAAACCTGCTGTTTATCCAAAGGCACTTTTGCATGTTGAAGTTTAAATGTGGCACAATTTTATGGACAATTTCAATCAATCATTCTTGCATTGTCATTTTTGTTGAATCACCGAAGTGCTGCCCATTGACAGTCCAAAAGACTAGGTATTTCTGAAGATCCTTTCTCTTCCCCTGCTCTATAGCCCTGAGACAGAGAAAGGGATCCTGACTTTTGGCTGAGGCTACAGACCACACCTGTCCACAAAGAGCTGCAGCCCCAGAACAGCCAAGCAGCTCTGTCCCTTTTCACTTGCCATTGTCACCTCAACCAAGCAAAGCTCTTCCCCAAGGGTGGCTGAATAGGAAGCAAAGAAGAACCCTGCATTCACTGATTTCTAATCATCCAAAAGTACCAAAGCTTATATAGTTCTTGAATTGTTATCTGTAAGTCTATCCTTCCCCAGGAAATTCAGATGGCTACTGAGCAGTTCCAGCCCTCAGTGAGTGTTTCTGCTTTTATAATAGGGAAAGTAGGTTATTTGGGTTTCAGCTTATTAGCTGTTGCCTTCTCACCTGTTTAGGCTTTTCTCGCACTAATTCAGTCACCGCCCTCATACAAACCCCAGTTGCATTTGCATACACCTTATACACATCCCTATATGTCCTTTCACTGCTTGGCTGTGACATTCCAGGCCCTGGCTATACCATAACTATGTCCTACAGGTATAAGGCAAAGTTCTAGGAGGGGTTTCAGATTAACAGAAACCACAACTCTAGGTATTGATATTAAATCTTACGTGGAACTCTCTGTTACATGGACTGTCAGACATGGTCTTTTGCCTTCCTTAAAATTCTGCAATGATAGAATGATAAATGATTTTAAGTCTGTTTTTGAAGTTTAAGTTAATACCATAATGATTGGTCTCATTTCTTAACAGGTATAATACTCTGGTTACATATCTGAAAAGTATTAAATTTATAAAAACTAAGAGAGGGGAGATATGATAAGGTTCATCCTATGCAGAGACAAACCCAGTTCTCTGGACACAGAGGGCAAAGTATTCATTCAATGAATGAATTAGTTTCTGGATAGTTGTTAAAATATAGCATTGTTTGAAACATAATTGAGAAAATTATATCCTACTTTCAAAGTCTATAAATATTAACATATATAAGAAAAATAACATAGGAAACTATACACCAAAATCTTAATATCTGGTTCAACAAGATTAAAAAGGAAGTTAAAAAAACCTCCAAACAAAAAATTCCTAACTTTAT
Source organism: Nannospalax galili (assembly GCF_000622305.1). Classification (NCBI taxonomy): domain Eukaryota; kingdom Metazoa; phylum Chordata; class Mammalia; order Rodentia; family Spalacidae; genus Nannospalax; species Nannospalax galili. The sequence continues at coordinate 9,518,177 of NW_008345290.1, forward strand.
AGCGTATTTGTGCCATTCTGGAGACAGAGACTTATTCTTAAATCCCAAGTCCGCATTGCCCAAGGTGTGATTGGACAGAGTTATTTACTTAAGCTTCTTGTATATTATTTTCCTTACTGAGCTAAGGGGCTAATTATCAGGAGGCGTGCTTTGTAGAGGCACACTATTGTTCGCTAATATTATCAGTCTTGTTGTAGTTTATCCCCAGGACACATTTCTGAGCCAAGGGTTACCACAGGAAGCCCCCTTCAGCAGCAGATGTAATGCCGAGCTGACCACAGCTGCCAGAAGCAATAGTATTCACCAAATGAAACTAGAACTTTTGTCTCTCTACCCTTCTCTCTTAACTCACAAAAGAAGCAAGGGAATTGTGAAGGCCATAGGTATATGGTGGAAGAAAAGGCCACTTGCCTTCAACACATCTGGATTAATTTCATTTTTTAAATAATCAAGAAAGTCACCCACAGATGCTCTAGCACTGGGACATGGGCATCATGGAGGGTATGAAGGAGAGAGGTTGAAAATGGTAGGTCTGGGCATGTCAGCATAAGATGAATCCTACCCACATCCCTGACCTTCTAGTCAGGCATGGGAATCTAGACCTTTCTCTGGAAAAGTCCCACCGTTAGAGAGAAAAGTCTTCAAGTGCTACCACTAGGCAGAAAGAGGTTATGTCCTCCCTGACCGCAGCAGAACAGCTTCCTATAGAGGCTGGCCCATGGATGTAGAGGTGTCAACCAGAGAACAAATTTCTTCACTGGGATTGGGCAAAAGGCTACCTGCTGGTACAATTTGAACCTGAAGTATCCCCTACAGGTTGTGTTTTCAAGGCTTGGCTGGAGGCACTATTCTGTAGACTCTGGAAACTCTAGGGGTGGGGCCTAGCTGGAGTGGGTAGGTCCAGCTTTGTATCTACTTCCTGTCTTGCTGTATACTGGCATGCCCAAACACTGTGAACAGGCCCCACCACATGCACCTGCTGCCGTAAAGTAAGCTGCTCTGTACACCTCCCCATGATGGTGACTGAGCCCTCTGAAACCATGAGGCAAAATAAATCTTTCTTCCCTTAAGTTGTTTCTGCCAGGTGGCCACAGTGATGCAAAAGTGATGAGAAAAAAATCTTCAAAAAACAAAAAAACCACACAGAAGAGAAGATAGAATAAGAAGGAATTCCAGGAAACTGTAGAGATGAAACCAAAATGAAAAATAAAATTCTAAGTAAGGTCCCAAGAATGTTCACCAAAGAACAAACAAGAGAAAGAGGTATTAAAAACAAACTAGGATATCAGTATAAGATATCAGTACCAGAGACATCGAGGCCTGACTTCTTAAAACCTAAACTAACAGTGCCTTGAACACAGAGGAAGTCATCTCTTCAGCGAAGGCAGGCAAGTTGGAATTGGTGGGACAACAGAGAGACTCCTGGTTCAGCTTTTTTCAGCTTGTGGCTCCAATTCACAAATTCACTTTGGGTCTAAGTCGAGCTGCCAGAGCTCTGGCCATCATGTTTGCATTCCAGCATCAGGAAAGATGAAGCTGGGAAGGATACAGGACCCACTCTCAGCTAGGTCAGCTCCAAAAGCACTTTCCGAGAAACTGTGTTATTGCCTCCACTTGTATCTTATGGGCCAGAACTTATTTCATCTCATTTATTACAACTGCAAAGGAGTCTGGGAAACCCACACTTGTATCTGGGTATTTCATGACAATCAACCAGTAAGTGGCTTCTGTCTACAGACAAAGGGGACGATGTAGCTATTTTGGTAGACAATTAGCAGGCTATCACAAGGGCTAAGTTTTGATTAATGGGGAGTTTATGAAGGGTAAGCAGAGAAAGTGGATGGAGGAAATTACTCCTAATACTCAGAATAACAAGAAGGAAATTGGCTTCTGACAGGAAAACTATCAGTACCAAGCATATTAATAAATGAGAAAAGTATCTTGTCTACTGAATCCCACAGTTAGCAAAGAAGAACCACAGTCAGTTCATGAGCAAAGGCGGGGCTAAGCCAGACGATAGCACCGTGGGGGATGAAAGACACAGTGCAGCACAGACAGAACTCCAGGGAATGAGACTTTCATTGTAGAGTTCCCTATCTGGAGAAATACATAATCAGATGTGGGTGAAGGTCACTATGGGAGGCAACCAAGAAAGAGAAGGGAGAAGCTAGGGATAGGAGGGTCACACAGAGGGAGATGAGGGCATCCCCCCTGTCTGGAGGAGACAGAATGTGTGGAGCTTTGCCATCTGTGCTGAGAAACTGCAGGAGGAGTTTGACAATTTAGCAACAGCATCAAAGAAAACTAAGCAATAGACAAAACAAAGCCATTACAGAAACCAAATCCTCTTCCCCCATGATAAAAACCAGGCAGCAATGTCTAAAGTAAATTAACTGAGAAACAGAAGTTAATGCATATTTTAAAATATGAAAAATTATGGACAGAGATAAAAGATGAAAAACCAGGAATTGAGGGTAGTCACCTCTGTAGATGATGGAGGAGGGTACTAGACAGGAAATTCTTGTGCTCATGTAAGCTAATTATCACATTATATCTAAACTGTGAGCAGCATCTGATTGTCTAAAATCAATTTTTCACAATGTAAATAACTGTACTATTCTCCTCTATAAATTATCCAGATTGCTTTAGTGCTGCCCTCTCCTGGGATCAGAGTGAAATACTAAGTGAAACATACCAATAGTTACCGCTGCATTAAGCCACCATTAATAGGGAGTCAATGCACCGATAACCCTAGAGATTCTAGAAATCAAGTCTATGATGTCACAGTTTATCCATCTCAATCTCAGTATCTATTTAAAAAAACACTTCAACTTAGGAACATAATTACACAGGAACACACACACACACACACACACACACAGCACACACAGATGGCATTTCTGTCTAGTTTCACAGATTCATTTTGAAGGCTTTAGAACAAAAGATCCACTGGAATGATTTATTGAACACCAGACTGCTAAATTTCTGTGTCCTTAGAAACCCAGTTTAACTGTTGATGAAAAAAAAAGTCCAAATGCGTTAATGAAATAAATGTGGAGAGAAAGATTCTGTCAGATTGTCAGACTGAGTAAGGGAAGGAGACAGCTAACATAACATCTCTCCTAAGATAGGCATTATTTGGAAACTCACCATGCAAGTTTGTCACCAGGAACCAAGCTTACTCAAAGGAGTGTTTTTCTTGGCTAACAAAAACAAAAGCACATGTGGTCTGTGTTGTCACATGTACAGAAATGCCCAGGTGTTTCTTTGTTCTGGCTGTTTCTGAACAGTTGATTGTAGAGCCCAGGAAGCTCTTCTTGCCTTTCAAACAGCAACTGAAGACACACTGGGCCTTGCAAGTGAGCAATCTAAGAGCTTTCTCCTTGCTTCCACTGACTAGGTTGGACCTCAGTCAGGAGTGGAAGGGAGAGCTCATTCTGCTAAAATGGAGCTTCATGACCTCCCTGTCTCTGCTGCCTTGTGACTTGACCTCTAGTGCTGTTATCTGAGTTGATAGGGTCAAAGTCCAGGCCTTGGCATCCCTAACAAGCTAACCCTAGTCACTTGTCCTAAATAAGCCATTTAAATAGTAATGAAAAGCAGGGAAAGGAGATTTATTCAACATGACCACACTGGGAAGAACAAAGTGGTCCAGTGCGCCTCCCACCTATCCATCTTCTGGGATTCTGACATAACGTTTAGGTTTAAATAGAGGATAAGAGGGCTCATCAGGTAAAGGCAATTGCCACCAAGCCTAAAGACCGGGTTCAGTTTCCTGGATCAATTTGGTAAAAGGAGAGCACTGACTGCTGCAGGTCATCCTATGACATCACTATGCACACTATGGCACATGTGCACATGTACACACAAAATACATTTTTTTTAAACACAGAAGGTAAGAGATTGTATAAGAAAGCAGTCCTCGCCAAAGTGTGGCCCCACCTAGGAGATAGAAAATATCTAGTGTTAATTCCTATTATTATTATTGTGCTAAGACACCCCACTTTCCTTTCCTTTCCAAGACAGTGAGCAACTGTTTATTGTCCTAAAGGAATACTAGATCTATTTTCCACTTATCCCTATCTACATCATAATACATACCTTAGCTATGTGGTGATGCACTGGGATCCCCATGCCAAAATTCCCATGCAGTTTTTCTGAAGGATCATCTGGTATTTCATTATCCAGCCAAAAGTTTCTGTCATTCCTTCCCTTCTTTCCTGACTATTCTCCCTGAACAGCCAAAAGGATAAATACTTTGAGCCGAAGAGGTGTGCCCTTTTGGTCATTTTCTTTCAGACTTTCCAGATGTAGTCACTTCTCACTTCCTGTAGAACACTGTCGGGCAATGCCATTCCACAAGGTTTTTGTAGGGCATAATCTCTTCCAACAACATTCCACTGACTCTGGTCAACATAAATCAGCAGTGTGACAGGTAAACATGTGGCTAATCTTATATTTGTACTTGCCACTTATAAGACATGTAAAGAGGAGGACAAAGGTTCTCTTTTGAAGACCTAACTCACCAAGGTCTTTAATACATTACATGCTACCCTTGTTATCATTTTGTGTAGAAAGTCAGGACTTTTCAGGACAGTCAATTGTTGATCATTCTTCAGTATGTCTATTTAAAGAGTGTAAGCACAGATAGTCCTAAATGGCAGAACAATCTAGAGTGTGTTGTTTAACCTGGGACTATTGTTTTGTCTTAATATTTGGAATGTGTGCTGTTGCTGTTCACATGTCTTCTCTAGAAGAAAGAAACAAGTTAGAAAGTAGAGAGCTGATTTGGGTTGCAGAATCGAGTCCGTGGTCTGTCACTCTCCCAGTGGGCAGCATGATTTTACACCATGTGGGTGTAGATAGAGCCCTGTCTCACCAAGAGAGAGGGAAGGCATCTGTATCAGCTGGCTTGTCTTCTCTAAGGCAGTGCAGAATTCTTCCTGGGCATGTTAGAAGAAGGCAAAATACTATTTTGTTAACTTATTAACTAAAAGCTTGAATTTTTACTTATGTAATTCCTAATATGCTAGTACTAGTGGTACTAAGCCAGTGGCAACATTCCTGCCTCTGAGGATAAAGATGAGCAAACAGATCTCTATGCCTAAGGCTCAGGGAATACAGCAGGGAACAGAGGACCAAAAGAATCCTAAAGCATCTCTCAACTCTTACCAGTGAGGCTTTTTCATGCAACAGACAGTGACTAACCCAGACGGCCACACCTAGCCAAAATACAAAGAATAAGAGACTTATTGCAATATGCTTATCCCTGAATAGGCTCAAGGACCATTGTGGAAGAGGGAATAGAAAGAATCTAAGAGCCAGAAGTGCTTAATAACCACAAGAAAACAGAGTTTTCCAGACAGCTTGGAAATTACTCAGATGAACTCACAGCAATGGTGGCAGCATCCAGAAGGCCATGCAGGCTCAAGTCAGACAAAAGGCCAGCATAGAAGTGAAGATCTTCTTAAAGGGAGGGACTCAAATAGGCCGCCTAGACCCCAGCAGATGAACTTGTACTGAGGGATGCCTAGAGACACTAACTTGACAGGATAGGCCTTAACATAAAGGACAGAATGTATGGATTCCAGTGGGATGGGGGCTATGGGAGGGTGTTAGTGGAGAAGGGGCCATAAAGATAATTAAGATTGATTAAGATGTTCTATATGAAATGTACAAAAATTCAATAAAAATTATAAAAAAAAAAAAGTGGGGAAGCCCCAACCTTAGCTGAGGAACTATTGACAACAGATAACTACTAGAAAAGGGAGAGTTGGTTTTGTTTAAACATGTGACGTTAGCTAGGTTAATCGGGCTCCAGTGGACATCTGGGGACACAAACTGGATCTGACGGGCTTTAATACATATGACAGAGTACATGAAATCTGGTGGAGGTGCTATAAGAAGGGTGAAGATACAGGAGGGAGTCCAAAATGATCAAAATATATCATGTGAAATTTGCAAAAATTCAATAAAACAAAGATTAGTAAACAACCACCATACCTTGCTCTAAGCACTAAAATGGAGCAATGGAGGAGGGCATCTGATCCACCGTGAGGATCCAGAATGCTTCCTCAAAGGAGGGACCATGAAAGGAGGAAGATGTTCTCCAGGAAATAAGCAGAAAGGTGTTCCAAGACAAGGAATGGTCAGAAGAGCGTCTGTGGTTTGGAGGAACATGGACAGAAGATGAAGTGGGGCCTGGCCTTAGAGGTTCTACATTACTGACAATACTAAGTTACCTGGGCTTTGTCCTGAGATCAGCAGAGAATGACTAAGGCATGTAAACAGACAAGTTAGATGATTAAAGTTTCACTTGAGATTACTGTGGTCACAGCATAGAGAAGGAACATGGGCCTTAGAGCCCTGGAGCCCTATGAGCCCAGGTTAAGATGACTACAAAAGACCACACATGAACTCCAACAGCAGCTGCAGAAGATGGCAAAGAATAGAAGATGTGTGGAAGGCAGAAAATGAGAAGCTTTTTCATAGATCAGAAGATGGTGGTAGAAATCAAGGAGATGATAGGACTGTCCAAGTTGGGGCTTGAGAGGATCAGGGAGTGTTAGCTGTCATTAGCAAAAACGAGTAACAGACAAAAGATGAAATTACCTTAAAAGAGCTTCCACTGTGATAGGCTAGCTCCTACCAAGATGGAGGACCAGTGTATGCCACTGAGCATCCAGCCACTCACCCAGAAACATGCCTAGCATTAGGCCCTCCATTAGGCACTGAGGTAGCAGCCTGTGGCATAGTTCCACAGACTATGGGATTCATTTCTAAGCACGGCTCTTCTCAGAAGCCCCACTGACTTATGTAAGCCCATTAATTTCTGAGCTTCCTTTACATCATTAGATAAGGTAGCTGAACCTTGAGCTTGCTCATGTGACCAAGTAACACAGAGGAAACCTCAAACTGTGAATCTCTATAAGCCCAATGCTCATTTCAACAAAGAAGTTGTGAGTAGGGTTTCCTTGTGAATGATGGACCATAAGGGCTACAGAAGTGCTAAGGAAAAGCAGATGAAGAAACTAATCTTCCTAGGAGGTGACAAGCCTAGAGAGGAATCTCAGAAAGGCCATCAGCCCTCATTCTTCCACTCCACTGATAGGTCCTTCCATCCACAGGGTAAAAGTTGGTGTGTTTCTACAGTTGAAGGGAAATGCTGTGAGATAGCATGAGCAAGGTTTTAATGCGGCAAGAGCAGCATTTCTCATTTTAAGTAATAATTATTGACTAGTAGATGGGTGTTTTTACTGAATAGAGACTAATTAAAAGTATAGAAAGGTAAAATAGGTAAAGGTCCTGACATATCTGTGGCCTTTAGTGTGAAAGGAAATACATTCATTTTCATGAATGTCACAGACCACCCCCCCAGCCTTTTGACTCTGAGACAGAATAATCAAAATAACTGGAAACAACCCTAAGGACAGCTAACAGGAACTGACTTAGCCACACAGCAGAACACTAATTAGCAAGAGAAAGGAAGCCAAGCCGCTGCATAGAAGACAGATAAAACTCACTGGGCTGGAGAAAAGGCTCAGTGGTCAGGAACACCGGCTGTTCTTGCAGAAGACATGGGTTCAAATCTCAGCACCCACCTGGTGGCTACCAACCATCCATAACTCCAGTTCCAGGGGTCCAATGCCTTCTTCTGACCTCTACAAGTGCACCTCTGTAAGTGCACTTACACACATGCAGGCATAAACACTCATACACATAAAATGAATAAATCAAAGAAAATTTAAAAAAAAAAAAACCCTCACATCATCATGCATGGTTTGAGCATATGAGTTCTACAAAAGACAAAACTAACTTACAGTGCCAGACCCATGATATCTTGGGCTAGAGGTAATGACTGGTGACGAAGGGGGCGCACGGAAATTTTCTTAGGTGGTAGAAACAGTTTATGTTTTTACAAAGACAGTGGGTATCTCAGAGTACTCATTTGTCAATATTCATTAAATGATGCACTAAAATGAGTACATTTTGTTTCTGCAAATGTTCTTTCTAAAAGTTCATATTAAAAGTTAAAACTTTCAGAGTCTCTCAAATATATGCAAGGTCCTACCCCAACTTGTCCTTTTTTTCAATAATACAAAAATGTGTATTGAGTGCCTACTACATGTTAATCCTGTGCTGTGAGATAATGGTGCAGTGGTGACAGGTGACCCCCAAGGTCATGAATACCATGCTCAAGTCTGAAGGGCAGGTGATAATCAAATTAGGATGCAGATAACAGCTGTAATCCATGTTATAAAGGAAAAGTCCAGGAGGTTGTGGGAGCTTATGTAGGATGTGTTGATCTAGCTTACATTCAGGTCAATGATGACTAAATTTAGCTGAGATCCAAAAAAAAGAGGAGGTCACCTTAGGGTATTCTCAAGAAAGATGGAAAAGCATGTTCAAATGCCTGTGATGAGGAGGAATGTTGTCTGTTCAAGACTTTGGAAGCAGATCAACATGGCTGGAGTACAGAGATAAATGGGAGGGCTGAGGAAGACCAGCTGGAGAGAGGGTCAGAGAAAATCTTCACACAAAGTTCAGAATCTCAGCCATTACCCTAAGAGCAAGAGAAGTCCCTGAACTAAAGACAATAGAAGTTGATAAACTCAGCTTGGGCTTCAAGGTGATCTCTCTGGCTGCATTGTGAAGAACAGTTTGGAAGAGAGAAATTGCATGCCACAGGAGATCAGTTGCTGTGGGGTGGTTGTGGAGTATAACCCAGGGTTCATGTACTACGAGCTTGGTCCTCAATGTGGTGGTAAGACCTTCAAGAGGTCAGACCTGGAGGAGTTGGCTAGGTGATTGGGCTGTGTCCTTGGAAGGACTGAGTGGTTCTCCTGAGGCCCTGCATTAATTCCTGTGAGAGTGATTTACAAAAGCAAGCATGGCCCCTGCATTGCCCTCTGGCCTCACCAACGGTCTCATCTTCTCACAGATGTTTCTGCCAGTGCAGTGACTTCTATCATCAGGTGATGCAGCCAAGGGGGCCTTCACCAAGGCTGATATAGTTTGGCCTTTCAGCCTCTAAAATGTAAGCAAATTAAATCTCTTTTCCTCCTAAGTACACTGCCTTGAATATTTCAATATCATGATGAAAAACAGACTAACTTACCATGGAAGAGATCTCTGTGGGACCCCTGGAAAGATATGGCAGGCTGTCTTCTCAAGAGACAGATTCAAAAGGTAAAATCTGATGTCTTCTGTCTGTGAGGATGGGGAGATAGCAACATTGACAGTGAATCAGACTTAAGAGGAAGCCTTGACTTCAGTTGCAGTCATGGGGAGTTTGAGGCTACACCACCAAGCCCTTTCAGACTTTCTCTTCTCTAGACCGCCCTCTCTTCCCCAGTCCCTGGTATTAGAACTTCCTGTGCACCCATGGACACTCAGTTGAAGTGTCACTGTCTCTCTCCTCCCCCATGCTACTCTCTCAAGACCACCATTTCTTCTATATTTGCTCTCTATCCAGGACAGCCTCATCCATAACACAGGAGTCTTTACAAGCTCCTGTCATCTCCTGAGATGCTCCCTACCAGAAGGCAGGGCTGTGAATCCATCTCTGCACTCTCAGCACCAGTGTAGTATCTCCATGTGGTAGCTGGTAATAAATATTTGATACATTGAAGTAAATGCATGTACAAAGTATTTTGGTTCTTTCATGCCTTTCTCCTAGAGAGCTCAAGAAGTTGCAGAACAGAAATAAATATCCAAGTGTGTGTTGCAAGAAGAGGTGAGCTATTATAGGTGTCTAGTGAGCAATGAGAAGAGATAGAGGAGATTTTGCCCTTTCCAAATCACAATTCCAGTTAGGAATACATTTAGTTGCAAGACCCCTCAAAAAAATCCTTTCCAATTTAGACTGCCCAGTTTGCTAAAGAATGGGAAATAATAAATAAATAAATAAATAAATACCAATGTTCTTAAGGTCTTGAAAAAAAGTTGGAAAACCCACTATCAATATGTCTTCTTATTAGAAAAATTTTATTGCTTCTTTGAGAATTTCATACAATGTATTTTGATCATAATCAAGCCCCTTCCCTCAACTCCTCCTAGGCCCACCCTCCTTTCCATACCCATCCAATTTGTACCTTTTTTTTTTAATCCATGGAGTCCAATCTATGTTGTTCCTTGGGTGTGTGGCCATCCAGGAGCATGTGGTCAACCTTCCAGGGGTCACACTCTCAAAGAAAAGGACTCTCCCTCTCCCAGCAGCTATCAGTTGCTGATATTTCCTCAACTAGGGCTTCTTGCCCACCTCCCCACTCCATGTTGGGTTTTGTGTGGACTGAACTTGAGAAGATTTTGTGCAAACCATCACAATTGTTTTGAGTTCATAGGTGCTTCTGCTCTGTTGCGTCTCGAAACTAAAATTAGCAATTTGATTATTGAAATATGTTAATGATGAAATAATTATTGCAGTAATTCATATTGTACCATTGCACTGTTCCATTATTTCTTCACTATTCTAAAATCATCATGTAAATATCTCTCCAATAAAAATATAAAGTAAAATTTTAGAAATTATACACTGAGTTTTTTGGAAGTTTGGTGGTTGTACATACTGTTTATCTATCCAATATCATTATATCTTCTATTGTTCAGAACTTTTATGATATTCTTTTTTTAATAAAGTTATCCTTTTGTTTTTGTTTTTAATTATTATTTTTATTGAATTTTCTCAAATTTCATACAGCATATTTTAATCATATTCAGACTCCCTCTCCTATCTGCACCTCTCTTATAGATCCCGTCTGCTGGATTTCAGGTATTCTGTCATATATATTAAGGCCTATCATGTCAAGTTTGTGTCCTCAAATGTCCTTCTGTGTATGACCGTCCACTAAAACCTGATTAGCCTATCTAGCATTACACCCTTAAAGAAAATCAACTCTCCCTCTCCCGGTTATCGGTTGCCAAAAGTGCATCAGCTAAGGTTGGACCTTCTTCCCCACTTCCCCAACTTCAATCCTGGGATTTTGTCTGGCTGTGAGTTCATACGAATAACTTCCCAGCTGTCTGGAAAACTCTGTTTCTTTGTGTATTAGTTCAAAAGCCTAATGAAAAATACACATAGTGTGTGTGTGTGTGTGTGTGTGTGTGTGTGTGTGTGTGTGTATAGCTGAAGGTGATATAACAAAATACTCAGTGCCAGGCAAGGAAAACCTCCCATGGAGTTGTTGGTCTGCATAGTCCAAGAAACTCCCAAAATGACATAGACTATTGCCAGATTGCCTCCCAGAACTTGAAGCTAAGGGGCTACTGCTGAAGACAGGACAGATTTCAGCACAGATTGGGCACAGGGCTTGGAGCAATTGAGCTGGAACTGATATGGAATCTACCTCCCTAAAGATTAGCTCTTATAGTATCAGAAGACACTATGCCAACTGCCAAGGGAGAAAGTCAATGATCCCATCCAGCTGTAAAGTCTACCGACCATAACAATGAGTGGCAAACTATCACTACTGCTGCAGCAGTGACACTTTTAACTTGGGGGTAATCAACAGCTGTTTAATTGGACTTAAAACCCACTCAGTGGGAGGGAACCTATGTTTGGTACTGTAAACAGCCAAATACACATGGCTGGAGATGCCACTGACCCTAGAGAAAAACCTACTTTTGTCGCATCTCTAGACCAACTTAATTTCTTACAATATTCTAAATATATCCTTATATTTACAAACAAGTGTACCTCTCATCACTCATCAAAGAAGCTTCTTTTTAAAACAGATAAAGATTATTACAGAGTTACACAGTTGTTCAAACACAGACACTAAGTGTCTGTGAGGTGCCCAGCCCTAAGTGACACATCTTCAATGCAACCTCTAGACCTGAGGCTCAGGGAACATAGCAGGGGAACAGCAGGCAGAAAGAATATTAATGCAGCTCTCAACTCTCACCATCGAAGCTTCCTCATGCTACAGATGGTAATTAACCCAGAAAGCCACAATTGGCCAAAGTGCTGAGAATAAGACACTGCAGAGTGCTTATCCCTGAATATATCAAACCTCTGGCACCCAAGGCTCAGGGACCATTGGGGAAGAGGGTACAGAAAGACTGTAAGAGCCAGAGGTAGTGGATGGCCACAAGGAAACAGTGTCAGTATCTTAAACAAAGAGCCATTTTTCCCACCTAATAAATAGTCTCATAGTGGACAGCTGCTGACTTTGGTTCAGGTGCCTAGCAACACCACGCTGACTCCATTTTCTGTTTGGTCATCCTGGTGATAATGGTGTCACATTCATTGTCTCTTGGTTGAAATCTGACTGCAGCATCACTAAGCATTCAAAGCATAAAGAGACTAGAAAATAGCAGGGCAGAGCCAGCAGATTTTTCAGAAGCCAGCCCCCTCCACACATATACAATCCCCTCTTCAGATCCATTGGCCAGAATCTGACCAACAATTCCCCTAACTGTAAAATGCCTGGGCAGTCTAGAAGATCCTTACAGTAGTCTTTGACCAGTCATCATCTGGGGTCTGTTCATAGAAAGATGGCAAGAATGGGTTGGCTATGGAACACAACTCCCAGAGACTTCCTGTAAACAAACATCACCTACCAGGAATAGGTAATACTTCCTCACTGTTAAACATATCTTAGTAGAGCTGATTGGAAATAAATGTCCTGCAGCGTCCGAGAACAAGATGTTAATTCAGCAAGTTCCACTCATGGTATGAGACACTGGGCATCAAAGTATAAAATCCCCATGATGCTTTCAGTCCCAAACATTCCCACTCTTCAAACACTGTTCACTTACCACCTTCCTCTCACTTTGAACCAAGCATTTAAAAATAACAACAAATTATTCAATGTACTTGTCCACCTCATAAGATAAGTGACTGTATTTCCGTGCAACTAACTCATGCTTGGGGGACCCAGCAGAAGGCCTGGTGGGAACTCTGAGGGACCATGCAAATGTCTTCTCTGCAAATTTAGCTTTTTTATGTTTTTGAGTCAGAACACTAGTGGCTAATGAGAGTGGGAATTAATAACCTGGAAGTAGAGTCCCCAGCAATGTCTTGGACTTTTTAATGTAGCAGTCATTCCTGCAAAGGTTTGTGACTTTTGGTTGGAGAGTATTCTTCAGGTTTCACATCCAGGATCATGTGTCATGATTCCATAGGAAGAAGAGGTGTGTGAGAAGAAAACACGGCCAGCCCTTCGTTATATGTCCTGTCCACACATATTCCCTTCTTCACCTAAATCAAAAGAGAAAGTCATGTTCTTGTCAAGACAGAAGTGAAAGACATCCTGGGTGTATTATTAATCTTTGCTATAAACATAAGCCTGTCAGGCTTTAAACATGAGTAATCAAGAAAGTAGCTGAGGGCTGCCTGGGAAACATACTCTGACAGTCTGAACTGGGAGACAAGTTGCAATCCCTGTGTGAGATCCCCCACTGATGTCACTGACTGCTCCTTCACTTGTGTTCCCTGCACTCCTGCAAGTTCCTTAGCCAGATGTTTAGAGTTAGAGAGCCTGCCTCCAAGAGCACATCTTACACCATGCAGAGAAAGCATCAGGCTCACAGAAGAGACTCACTTAGGCAGCAGTCAAGAGTCTGGGAGGGTACTCTAGACTGGCAGGAATGCCCAGGACATGGGAGACAGGCGGTACCGGCCTATTGCTGCACCCTGAGCAGCACAGTGCGTCCAGCCTCAGGCACAAATCTTCTGTATCCCCTAAGGGTCTGACAGCGAAGTGGGGCAGGGATTTGCTGGCCCCCAACTTCATGCTCCAAAGGCTCTGATTTTCAAAGTGCTTTCTCTTCCCTTCAGCTCCACATGAAATGTCCTCATGTTACCAGACAACTCGTGCTCACTGATTCTCCTGGAGGCGTTTTCTCTGACCTGTCGCCCAAGTCTGGATTGAGTGTTCCTCTAAGTGCACACACTAGACATCCACCTGGGTGTGTTGTAACTGCTGGTTTTCTTTACTAGACCGAGAATTCTAGTCTTGATCCCTCTTTTGTCTCCATGGCTTTTAGCGCTATCTGGGCTTAGCCGAGGGCTCAGAATTTTTGGAAACACATTGAAGAGGTGGTGTGTCTGTGGAGTGGAGGGATCCAGTCACGAATCACCCTCTCTGGAGAACTCCAGCCCTAGGCCCCACTGTCCCCGCAGCTCAGACTTAGGACTCCGTACCTGGGAGGTGCCTCGAGGCTGGGACCCGCCTCCTGGGTGCCAGAGCGACCCCGCCCGCCGGGCCCTTTCCCCAGCCCCAGGCGGCGGAGCCGCGGAGAGCAGGTGGAGGCGGCTCCGCCTCCGCGTCCCGGCCGCAGCGGAGGAGCCGGGCGCACCGAGCGGAGCGCGGCCGGTGGTGCACCGCAGCGGACCGAGCCGAGCCGGGAGGCAGCGGGGACGGCGGGGACTGCGGCGGCAGCTCCAGTCCAGCGGGGCCGGGCAGGGCCAGCTGCAGGTAGTGGCTGTGCGCGCGTCCGGGCGGGAGGGCGGCGGGGAGGCCGACGCGTGCTGGCGGCGGTGGTTCCGTGGGTCCCGAGGCCAGGGATCCCCGGAATGCAGTCCCCGCCGGCGCCAGGTCGGAGCTGCGGGACCGCGGCGACGAGGCGGTCAGGCCGGGCTGCGTGGTGACCTCCCGGGACAGCACTCTCCAGTGAGCTGCTTCTGGCGCCCGGGCCTCCTCGGCCTGGCCCTCCGCGGGGCTCAGCTTGCTTTCCTCGCATCACCCCAGGAACAAAAGGCTGGGGTCCCGCTGGGTGGGGAATGTAGCGGGAAGGACCCTGGCGTGAGTAAGGAAGACCTGGGAACCCGCACAGCTGGAAGTGGTCGCACAACACTGAAGCAGCCCCCAGGGTAAAAGCCAGCGGAGCTTGGAAGTGACTTACCCAAGGTCGCACAGCCCCATGTGACAGAGTTGGGGCTGCAGCTCGGGTTGTCCCAAGGCTCATCTGCGAGCCTGCGAGGTGAGAAACCAGACGTGTCCAGCCATTTGCGTCTCCAACCCTGTGCATCTCGCCACCGGGCTTTAAAGTTCTTTGGGTGCCTGCGACTATTCCCCCTGCATATCTAACCTGGAAAGTTGGGGAAGGGGTACCTGGCAGGCCTTAGTTCTCAGGAACAGTGCCTTCGAAGGGTGTCGTGCCTACCGCGTGGGTGGGTGCTCTGGCCTCCCTGGAAAGTTCTGCGGGAAGAGTCGGGGGAAACCGGTCCAGTGGCCCCACGAGAAACCAGAAGCATTCTGTCACTCAGGGACCTGGAAGAAAAATTAAATTACTGGGCAGGATCTTGGGATTCCACATTACCCTCTGTGCTTGGGGTCCTTGGCTGTAAATGAGGACCTTTGTTGGGCAGACCTTTCTGAAAAAGTGTGCGTGTGTCTGGTCTCCTCCTTGCTAGAATCCTTTGTCACTTCGGAGAGTGGTTCTTGCCAGGCAACACTACAGTCATCACTGACACTCTAGCCTTCTTTTAGAAACTCGTTTTTAAAAATCTAGACCAGTGATAGAGGACAGAAGAGGGACTTCCTGGTGGCCTGGGCAGGGCTGAAGGAGGTGCTGGGCCTGCCCCCAACCTTGTGCTGGTAGTTGTCACACCGATGAACGCTTAGACATTTATGAAAATATGCGCTGAAAACTTGGGCACTTGACTTAGATATGTTTTGCTTTCTTAAAAGCTTAAATAAAAATTTAATGCTGCAGTACATTGGTGATGGTAGCACAGATTGCTGCAGTTTTCCTCTAGTGTATTCTAGAGTTACATTTAAAAACCACGAAAACCAAATCAAAAAACAGAGGGGGCAAAAGACAGTAACAAGAAGTGGCTCCTGCACTCGCTTTGCTAAATGCCTTTCTAGGCATTACCTGGAGATCTGTAGTAACCATTGCAATTACTCTGCTCTTTTCACAACAGAAAGTGACAGAGGTTTAAAAAAAAGAAAGAAAGTGACAGGGGTTAAATGACCTACCCAGGGAAGAACCTGGATCTATAATAAGAACCTGGATCTATAGACTTGAAATTATAGAAATGCACTATAAATAGGCAATTTGGGGGTGCCTTAGCAGGCCGAGAGATCAGACTGCCTTTCCAGAGGTGAAAAGCTGCAGTGCACCTCCTGGTCCTTCTAGGAGCCTCCGTTTTCCGGCAGTTGTGAGTGTGACACGGAGTTACACTAAGTCAGCACACAGCAGAAGGGACGGAGGAAGTGTGTGTCTAAGAACATTCAGTTTTAGGAATGGGAGAGAGCCAGCTGGCCCAGCCTGGCAACGCTCTTTTTAGGAGATTCATACAGTACAGGTTGTGATTTTGCAGTCATCCCAGCATGCACATGGAGAAGAAATGTTAGAACCTAGAACAGAACTGAAACTTCAAAATGAGATTAACAATACAGGATAATGTGGAGGATTTTCACACCAGGAAGTCTGTTTGCCCTACATTCTATCATTATTTCTATTTAATGCTAAAATCTAAAAACTCCAGAAAGGCCAGTGAGATGGCTCAGTGGGTAAAGGAGCCTGCTGCCAAGTCTGACAACCTCAGTTCATTCCCCAGTACCCATATGGTAAAAGCAGAGAACCAACTCCCATAAATTGTCCTTTGACCTCCACAGACTGTGACATACAAACACACCCACTCACATACCCACAAACACACACACAATAAATAAATGTTTAAAAAAAAACCTACAAAAATAGCTCAGCAGAAAAAAGGAAATTTATTTTCCAGCAAAAGTGATTAAGTATACATCAACTATGGTACGGAAATATTTGAAGCTTTAGAGAACAGCAACATTATATAAAGGTGAAAGACCTGAGAAATGTGTCATGATGTATAATCTAATGATCTTATACAGGTGAAAATTCACAACTTAGAGAAATAGAAACGTGTTCGTTTTCCACTAGCTTAAAACTGTAGCATTCAATGCTTGTCTTATTCTGGGGACTGTGGGATTTGGGTGTAAAGAGCCCCGAGTGAACCACCTACTACAGAGGCGTCCAAGGCTGAGTCCCCTCAGCCCAGTACCCACCACGAAGTCATCTGCAGGCAGTTCTGCCTCATCAACCACAGTGTTCCTGCCACTGGCTGCTGAACATTTAGAGAGGAATTGTAGTGTTTGACTAACTTGGCTGATAGCATGACAAAACAAACTTGAAGAGGGAAGTATTAAATCGGAGTTCAGGTTGGTGAGAAATGATTAATTAGTTTTTACGTTGCTGTTGAGCAGAGCTAGAGTCGCACAGCTCTGCAGCTGGGGAACTGCCATGTTTCTCACTGGCTTCAGCCAGTAATGCCCTTGAAAGCGCCCCTAGCTATTTGAGCTCTTTCCTTTGTGGAGGGGGGGGGACTGGGGAGCTTTTCCCACACCAGTTGTGCTGCCAGGAATTGTGTAGCGAATGGCAGAGTTCAAACATCAAGGGGAGTAAAGTGAAATAGGACAGGTGTGGCAAGAACACTGTGTTGAGGCAGCCACTGTAGGGAAGCCGTTCAAGTGCATCTCGAAGGATTGTGTATCCCATTCTGTGTGGGGGATGCATTCCAGCAACAGGCTGGATCTCAGATGGCTGCATAGAAGAGATGTCAGAAGTTCGAGTTAGCTCTAGAAGAAGCTAGACGGAAGCATAGGTGACCTCAGATCTTTGAGTTTCAGGGCCCAGCATCTGTGAGAGTGTGTGGGGGTGTCAGAGCAAGGTGCCCAGACTGCAATTTTTGGTTCCTTCAGAGATAATTGCTAACTTATACCAAGGCCAACTATGACCTTGACAGATATAAAATCATCCTGAAAGCCCTCTTGGGGAGCTTACTCTTCATAGCCCCACTGTTAAAGGGTACACTGAAGCCAAGGGCTAAACCGCTCACAGATCCATGGTGTGCTACCCTGCTCTAAGATCCTGTGGACACCCTCATCCTAATCCCACTATGTCATTGACCTAGCAGCCTCTTCTTTACTGCATCTCAGCTCCTGGAGAACAAATGCTATACCCACTTCACCTGTTCCCAGCATCACTACCATGATGGGTACTCCCTAAAGGTTGTTGAATACATAAGTGAATGTATGAATAACTTTGTTCTTATTTTTATTGAGACAGGATCTTCCTGTAACCCCAGCTGGCCTGGCACTTGCTATGGCGATCATGGAGAGCCACTTGCCTCTGCTTCCTTAGGTGCTGAGATTAAAGGTGCCTCACCACCACATCCGGCTATGAATGTATGCCTTTAACAGTGGTCCAAGAGTCAAGTACCTTTTATATCATCTATTGTTTTACTTTTCCTGCTTCAGTTCCTTCTTTGGCTCCAGACCATCTGCCCTGATTGTAGAGATGAGATCTGCATATTATTCTTTACGCCACGTGCTTCAGAACACCTGAGCTTGAGTTTTGCATTTACCACCAATTTGTTGCATGAAGCTAAACAAATTTCCTAACCTCTATGTGCCTTGGTTCCCTCATCTGTAAAATGAGAACCACAAAGTAATTAGGGCTGGGTGTGGTGGAGCATGCCTTTAATCCCAGAGGCGGGTGGATCTCTGTGAGTTCAAGGCCAGCCTGGTCCATATAATGAGTTCCAGCTGGGGCTACAGGAAGACCCTGTCTTAAAAAGACCAAAAAAACCCCAAACCAAACCAAAACAAAAAAACAAGTAATAGGGTAAATAGAACACTGTCTTCTCCCAAGCACAGAGTTCAACAAAGCAGTGATATTTTTATTTGGATGGTGATCTGGTGTTTTAGAAAAATTATGGGTCCTACATGTTCCCTGTTCCAGAAAGCAACTGAAAAAATTACCCAAAATAGGCAGTAAGCAGCATAAAATTAATAATGAACTGGGCTAAAAGGAGTACACAGAGCAGAAAATGAGATCAAATCAGAGATAATCTAGAGGACTGGAATAGATCATAAGAGTACACTCTGCAGAGGTGGCATTAAAAGCTGGTCAGAGCATCCCAGCAGCCAAAACAAAAAGAAAAACACAAATCGTTACCCGATCTATAGCGACCGCGACCCTGAGATAAGCACAGATCAGTTACCAGCTCTTCCTGGTCCTGAAACCTGGGACAGCTTCTCCTGGCAGGTCTTTAAAGCCAACACTGTTTCCATAGAGAGCTGAGTCTTCAGCACAGCCTTGCCTACAGACAATGGAAATTTTGAGGCAGAGGACAGTATATACTTCCTGGAACTTTATTGACCACAGAGACTTGCTGTTTTCTCACCCATGTGCCCAGGAGAGAGGAAAGAGTTCTGCTTTGGCTGAAGCCATTTACATGAACCACACGAGTCAACCAAAAAAGAACCAAGGCTGTCTCTGAGCACATATGCTCACTAACTGGTTTTGATGTGTTCACGGCTTTTCCTCATACTAGTAAATCCTTGGTTTATCTATACCTGATTTTCATGTGGGTGTATGTGGTAATTTGTGTGTGTGTGTGTGCACATGCGTTTATATGTGTGTGTGTACATTTGTATATGTGTAGACACATGTGTATGTGGAGACCCAAAGTTGATGTTGGGAATCATCCTTGATCTCTCTTCCACTTTATTCAACAAGGCAGACGATCAAACCCAGAGCACAATGATCGGCTACTCTCACCAACCAGCTTACCCTGCGGGTCCC
The DNA here is from genome assembly GCF_000622305.1 of Nannospalax galili. Classification (NCBI taxonomy): domain Eukaryota; kingdom Metazoa; phylum Chordata; class Mammalia; order Rodentia; family Spalacidae; genus Nannospalax; species Nannospalax galili. Next base: position 9,537,743 of record NW_008345290.1, read on the forward strand.
CTGTCTCTGCCTTCCAAGGCTGGAATTACAGGCAGGTCACCAGGCATTTTGCATTTAGATGAGTTCAGGGGATCTGAATTCCAATCTTGAAGTTTGCATGGTAAGTGCTTAACTGCAGAGCAATCTCCCTGGTCTCACACCTGAAAATTGTGCAGCAACCTGTTTGAAAAGGAAGAAATTCAGTGCTGGCAAAATAAATGATAATATATTTTTAAACATTTTCAAAATCAGAATAACGATAGTCATATTGTTTTAGCTCCCTTCCGTGTGTGTGTGTGTGTGTGTGTGTGTGTATGTAGTGCTCAGATATGATTTGTATCTGTTAGGATTGCATTCATCTGCAGCAAAAGCAAACAAAAAGAATGCATGCATCTGGATCTACCTTAAATAGATGAGAGCTATTTGTCCTGTGGAACTAGACTTTCAAGTAAAGTCAGCCTGGGCTGCTGCATGCAGCTCACAAAGTGCTATCAGAGACCAGTTTCTTTCCCTCTTCCTGTTTCTCCATCCATCGCCTTTAGGGCTTCATCCTAAATCTGGTTGCCTCATGGTCACAAAATGGCTGCTATAACTCTAGACTTCCATTGATAGGCTAGGTAAGAAAAGGTGAGTATGATAGCTGCAGTGTGAAGTCCATTCTATTTAGAGAGGTTTTGCCTTTTCAGAAAATGATGCCCTCCTCAGACCTTCTATTTAAATCTCATTGACCAGAATGATGTCACAAGATTGTTGTAAATGTAAGAGTCAGAGAAAGTAAATCTTTTTAGCTGAGTAAATTACAGCACCCTCCCCATTAGAGGAGGGATGCTTAGTGAGTGGGAACTAGCCATTCCCAGACTTAATTAGCAATTCCTGAAGGTGACTCAGTCATTTTAAATGTTACACTTTCTAGATCTTCATGATAGTAACTCTGGAGCAGGAAGTACACCAGGTGCCTCCTGGAAGATTCCTAGATCCCTCCTGCCAGCCCCACCCCTTTTCCCACCAGAGCACTTCAAAATAATTCCCAGTGAAACTCACTTCTCTGCCCCTTCTCCCCGTCCCCACCCTCTCCTGCTTCCCCTCTTTTAGCATCTGGCAAGATGCTCCAGAGTTACCCTGGGGTCTTCCTTATCCCCATTCCAGACACTCAACCTGATTTTCTCCCTGGCTTTTCCCATCACCGTTACACGAAGATGCACATGTTGATTCCTGGATGGTCTGGTTCCTGGTCTTCTCTCTACAAATTGTATTCCATCCACAGCCCCCAGGATTGAAACCACTGGCTTTCTTTCATAATATTATTAACATATAATTGTACAAATTAATGCATCTCACTGGGACATTTCCACATACATTTGATCTCAAACCTTATAAAATAAGCCCCTTGTTGAACTGCACAGCAGCCCATGCAACTATGAGCAGCATACCACACCCTATGCTGGACACAGCTGGCTCCTCCCATCCAGCCCTGTGGTCACAGCAGGCCTGGGCCCCATTCTTTTCTATACTCTGTACTTGCCCATAATCCATGGAAGCAGTTCATTCATGTTTCCAAAGTGCTTGTATTTTTCTTGAATTTTTCTGTGCCCTGGATTCTGCTTTGCTTGTCTGAATAATGCTGTCTGTTTTTAAATTACAGCATCATTTAAAGATTATTTGCATATCTTAAAATCACCCTTTTAAGGTATATAATTTCACTGATGTTTAGAATAATTAGTCATGTGGCCATTGTTTAAGACATTGTTTAAGGGGCTGGAGAGATGGCTCAGCAGCTAAGAGCACTGACTGCTCTTACAGAGGACCCGGATTCGATTCCCAGCACCCACATGGTGGCTACAAACTGTCCTTAACTCCAGTTCCAGGGGAATCCAAAGCCCTCTTCTGACCTCCGCGGCATTGCACGACACGGGTGCACTCACATACATGTAGGCAATACACTCATACACATAAAATACCAGGGGAATAAAGCCCTCTTCTGACCTCCGCGGCATTGCACGACACGGGTGCACTCACATACATGTAGGCAATACACTCATACACATAAAATAAAATAAAAATAATAAATTTTTTTAATTCTTGAAAAGGACATTGTTTAAGACATTTTCATCACCTCAAAACTCCATTAGTGGTCATACCCCATTCTCCTCCTCTCGGCCCCAGACCACCACCAATCTACTTTCAACTCTGTGGACTTAGCTATTCTGGACAGTTTGTATGAGTGGAATTGTACAGGAGTGGTCTTTCATGGCTGGTTTCTTTCTCTCAGCATAATATTTTTAAGGTTCATCCCGCTGTAGCATGAATCAGCCTCTATGTCTTTTTGTTTGTTTGCCTATTTGTTTGTTGTTTTGAGGCAGGGTCTCACTATGCAGCCCTGGATGGCCTGGAATTCACTATGTACACCAGGCTGACCTTGAACTCACAGAGATCCACCTGCCTTTGCCTCTGGAGAGCTGGGATTAAAGGTGTGCACTACCACGCCCTGCTCCTTCACATCTTATTGCAGAATAATATTGCATGTTATGCTCATACAGTATTTTGTCCATCCATTCATGAGCTGATAGTTGGAGACTTGTTTGTACGTGTTGATTGTGAATAATGCTGACCTAGGGATGTAGCTCAGTAATAGATAGAGCACTTGTCTCAGATGTATAAGGTCCTGGGTTTGATCCCCATGAATGCAAAGAAAAAAGAGGATGAGGAACAGGAAAAGGAGGAGGAACAGGAAGAGGAGGAGGAGGAATGCAGTGAATGATGAAACAGTCTTTATGTGCAGGTTTTCATGTGACTGTGTCTGCACATGTCTTGACTAGAGTCTTGGGGGTGGATTGACTGGGGCTCAGGTACTTGATGTTTAGAACCTCCAGGGCTGCCACTGCTTTCCAAGCCACAGTCCCAGCAGCAGTGTATGAAAATGGTGCTCCAGTTTGTAGTATCTTGGTATCCTTTTCATTCTTTTGTTTTCAATTTTTTTTTTTTTTTTTTTTTTTTTTTTTTTTTTTTTGGTCTTTTTGAGACAGGGTCTCCCTGTAGCCCCAGCTGCCCTGGAACTCACTATGTAGACCAAGCTGGCCTTGAACTCACAGAGATCTGCCTGCCTCATTTTCAACTTTTAAT
>NW_008345290.1:9542004-9547063 GCF_000622305.1 Nannospalax galili
TGGCAGAATTCTAGAAAAAATTCTAAGCTGGTGCCTAGTATATGCCTTTCTGGCATTTATCGATGCTCTGTGAGTTCTGAATGATGGTGTTTGACTTGTGGTTCTTTTTACATATCCATGCAAATTACATACATATATACATGCCTGTGTGTATGTATAACATAGAATAATAACCCAGCATGTCTGTGGGAACAGAGAATACATATTTGTAGTGAAGAAAGAACTCCGCCAGTTGTTATTTCAGACCTGTGCACCTAATGACCAGCATTCTGTGTTCTTGTATTTAATGAATGGCAAGGATCAGTTTCAGACTGGATCCAACTCACAAATGATTCATGGCCAGTAGAGTAAAACTTCTTAAACTGCGAGGTCATGTAACTGAATGTGAGGGTCATGAAAAATGTTGGTAACAGTCAAACGTTCCTGAACATGCAAAGACCAAAAATTAATTCAAAATTCAAAACCAAATGTGTAGGTGTTCCTGGCTGGCACTGCAGCCTGGTTCTGGTTGCACATGCACACTTGTACACCTTCATGCCCCACACCAGAAAGAAAAGCTGCCTGGAACAGTTCAGACTCAAGACTATTTTACATTATAGTTTCAGTGTGTTTTGGTTTGCTTGTTTGTATGTTTGTTTGTTTGTTTGAGACAGGGTCTCTCTATGTAGCTTTGGTTGGCCTGGAACTCACTATGGAGGCAAGGCTGGCCTGCCTCTGCCTCCTGAGTGCTGGGTTAAAGGTGTGCACCACCCTGCCCCACCCTCTGATACTTGTGGCTGGCAATAGGCCTGATTTCAGCTCTTGCGGATGTCTGTGCCTGGGCATCCCTAGGGGGACAGACAGTGGGGCTCATCTGCTCTGGGAGGATCTGGGCCATTTTAGTGTTTTCTTTATTCATTCACCTTTTAGGCATGGCAAGGTCTCCTGATTCAGATAATGTGAAGCTTCAAAAAAATTACTCTTCACAATTGTTCGAGATAAAGAAAACCTCTGAAATGCAATGTTCTTAGTTCACAGATTATGTAATCTATGATTAAACTTTTTGGGGTAGATAACACTATACCTAACAACATACTTCAAAAGCTGTCAAAAGGATGAACAGTGATAAGTGTTTCTCACTTCCCATTCTCAGGCCATATAGCTGATAGGCATTCTTCTAGATACTTCCTACATACATAAATATGTTTATAAATACACATCATAAATAAAAACCTAATCAATCTGTGCACATTTGCCACTTAGTGCTTTTTTTCACTTAGGATAACCTGGAGACCATTTCAGACTGGTATACCGAAATCTACAATACTCTTTTTTTTTTTTCAGATCAAATTTGTCAGAGTTGTTTAACTCATTTAACAAGGAGTCTATTTTTATTATTTTTTTTAATTTTTAAAAATTTAATAACCACATGATTAGAAGAAGCATTTCATTACAGCTTTAACATATTCAGTAATACATTCCAGAGCAAGAACACAGATATATATGTTCCAGATATATTGTTCCTGGCAGAAAGACTCATTGTTTTTGCTACTAACACTGAGGTGTTGGCACATGCATCCCTAATCTGTATGCATCTGATTATTACTAGTCATAATCGGTTGCACTTGGACCCTTGGCGCCTGTGTATATCTATGAAGTAATCGGGTGGATTTTAATGATAATGTTTATCACCTCTACTAATTAGCATGATGTAAATTTCTTTCCTCCTCAAATATAATACATTTTTAAAATTTTGTTGATTTTGTGTGTGTGTATGTGTGTGTGTGTGTGTGTGTGTGTGTGTGTATCACACAGAACATCCCAAACCATCTTATTCAACTATGCACCCACTTCCCAGATGGCACCCTCCCATAGCCTCCCTCCCCCCGACTAGAGCCCTTATGCTCTGATATCTCTGCTACTGTCTGCTGTGTTGTTGGTACCCCTGGACATTCCCCACTACTTGTCCATCTGGTGAATCTAGTCAGCCTCTCTAGAGGTCTTTGTTTTAGGAAGGTCAGCTGTTGTCAATATTCCTTTAGATAAGATTGGGGTCTGCTGTTCATTTTCCCAGTTCTATGCTGGGTTACTATCTGGAAGTCCCTTTGGCCAGCCTGGCCAACAACTCAAAAGAAGGTATCTCCTATCTGGCATTGTTTCTTATTATGTAGCCTTTAGCTATGCATGTGGACTCTTAAAAAATTTTATTGGCCCCTATAATCTTTGGTTATACTTTCCTTTTCAGTGTTTAATGCCATATAGTTGGCCCAGATAAACCAATTTATTTTCACTCTTATGGTCGTTTGAGGATCTGTTCCTCAGGGGTCACATGGGCTTAGGAGGAGCCCCTGGCTCCTTTCTTTTACCAATTCTGCCCATGTGAAGATAAGTCAAAGGTCCTGCTCAACCATGGCTGGCTTTGCTTGGAAGCATGGAGGAAACAGTTCCTCTGTGTTGACCCTCCTCTTTGTAGACTGGACACTGGTTCAAGTCCATCTGGTGGGGTGTCCTCAGCCTCCTTGATCAAGATGACAGGTAACCCACCACAATTACAGGACATTTTGAGAGATGTTCGTAGTCCCCTGGAACTAGTCGACCTAGGAGGGCAAGGAGCAAAAACTGTCCTTTATGTCCCTCTGACCAAATTATTATAGGCCTCAAAGTATGTCTGTTAAACATCCAAGAAGGTTAGTTCCACCAGTCTGGTACTTTTAATTACTGTGTGTCATGTAGATAAATCTTGGGCAAAGACCAGTTGTTCTCAGATAAACCTTACCTAGACATATATTTCTTTTTTTTTTTTTTAAACAAAATTTGAGTGCCATTTATTAAGTATTTTAGCACCTTGCTGTAGCAAATGTTCTAATTAATAGGAGAAAACACTTCGGAATCAGGTGGAACATGCCTTTAATCCCAGCAATTGGTAGGCAAAGGCAGATCTGGTCTGTATAGTGAGTTCCAAGTCAGCTGGGACTACAAGGACAACCTGCAAAGAAAAAAACAAAACAAAAAAACAAACAAAAAAAAAGAAGTTTCTGTTTCATTCATTTTCAAGGCATGAAGATACCATCTTGTTCTACAAACTCTGGAGTCACTACAAGGGAGGTAAGATGCATTTCAACAAAGAGAAAAGGAAATTACAAGCTTCAAAATCTTAAGGGATAAAATTGTAATTGGTAAACTTTGTTTTAACAGTATAGGTAGAAATTACTAAAATTATTGACCAGATTGTGGTTGATAAATGTGTATACAAAAGTGGGATTTTAAAAAGCTTGATACCAAGGTGATAAATTATATTTATTAACTCTTCCTGAATCTTGCTGAATTACAATGTTTGTGTTTCATTTGTGGGCAGGTCATCTTTTGAATTCAATGCATATGAGATGTTTTGAAACAGATTCCGTTTGCAGCATGTGCTTACTGGACACTTGGAAAAAAAACAGTGCATAAATAGTTGAATATATGAATGTTACCATTTAAAACCTTTGATCATACAATGGATGCTTCCTCATAAGCTAGGGTTTTGAAATGCATTGTGATATAAAGTATGTTTTTCATTTATGCTTCTATCTGAATCATGAACAGAAAAGGAAAATTGGCAAGTATCACTCATTTCATCATCTAGCAGCTGATTCATCTTTCACCTTCCAATCAGGTTCTGTTTCATCTCTGGCCGTTCCTTCCACACTGCTTCATCTTCCTGACAAATTATTTTGGGGAGACCCATAGTAATAAACCCAAATTTTCTCTGTTTTGTTAGCTGATTAATTTGTTTAAAGAAACAATACTTACATAATTTTATATTGTATATAAACATACATACCAGGCTAGTCTTACGCTTATGATAATCCTTCTACCCAGCTTCCCAAGTACTGGGATTGTAGACATAAGCCACCATGCCTGGCTTGTAGTTTTCTGACATTAACATAGACTTAAAGATGTTGTATTTACTGTTAAGAATATAGCAGTAGACCATCCATATAGATCATTACTTGGAATTTGAATTAAGTCACTCCCAAGATTTCATATGATCATATCACTAGCCAGTTTATAACCCCTCTGATTTCATTATTACCTATAAGAAATCAAAACAGGGTTCTTAAGATATTCCTCGTGGTGTTTCATAGTCTCATCTGAACCCATTTCTGGCTTAATCTTAAAAAATCTCCTCTCATTCTCAGCACTTTGACCACTTATTCATATCTCTCCACTAACTGCTGCCCACTGCAAAAAGAAACTTCCTCAATCAAGGTTGAGAGCAGCCATGTGTTTGAGTTTAAATATGAGTATTCAGAAGGCACTTGACAGCATGACCACTGAGAAAAATAACCATAGTTGATTATGTATCAGAGCTGATAGCCTCCCCACCATGGGCTTTAGCATCTGTATCAATGACCACACCTTTGCCGTTCAGGAAACATCCTGGAAGAGGAGGTGGAAAGGGTGTAAGAGCCAGAGAGTGAGGAGGAGAGCTGTGAAATATGGGGACAAGACATGTCTGTCATACTCATGAACTAACAGTTACTGTGGTTACTTGCACAAGACCTGCACAGCATCAAGCCAGTCAAAATTCTGGCATAGATGAGGTAGATGATCTCCAGGCCATTCCTTACCGAGGAGCTATTGGCAGTTGATAGTTGCTGAGGGAGACATATATTTCTTGATCTCAGTAGATTGTTGGAGTAATATGTTTCCCTCTGGTTTTTAAAACTAGCTAGGCATTATTTATTTCTCACATTGTCTCACCCCTCCATCATGATTTTCTCACTTAAGGTGCCCCCATTTCCCCCCATTTCTTCCTTAATAATACCCTGCTCCTACAGTCCTACCTCTCTTGAGCTCCTTCTTTCTCTTTATCCCCTAAGTTCATTGTATGGCCTTCCCTCCCACCTCCCTTAAACTAACCGAATTTTTATCCATATCTCCCTTATTAAGGCCTGTTTCCTACTGTTCCCTTTCAGGTTATTTCTTTTCCTTTACCTGTTTCCTTACCCTGTCCTGGTTCCTGGAGTAATGTCTGTTTGCATACTTATTTACCAGAGTCTGATCCTAGGATCCACATAAGAGGGAGAACATATGT
>NW_008345290.1:9547074-9547707 GCF_000622305.1 Nannospalax galili
TGTAGATTTTTTTTTCTGAATCTGTGTTACTTCACTTAGTATAACAGTTTCTAGTTCCATCCATTTACTTGCAAATTTCATGATTTCATCTTTCTTTACTGCTGAGTAAAACTCCTTCATGTAAATGAACCACCAATTTCATTATTCACTCATCAATTGAGGGACACTTAGGTTGCTTCCATCTCTTAGCTATTGTGAAAAAAGCAGCAACAAACATGGATGTACAAGTGACTCTGCAATAGGATAAGTTCTTTGGGTATATGCCAAGGAACAGTATAACTGGGTCAAATGGCAGGTAATTTGTAGTTTTTTAACAGTTCTCCACACTGCTTTCCATAGGGCTTGAAAAAGTTTACAGCCCCACCAGCAGTGGATGAGTGTTCCCCTTTCCCCACATCCTTTCCAACATTTGGTATCATTCGTTCTCTTGATCTTAGCCAGTCTGACTGGTGTAAGATGAAATCTTAAAGTTGTTTTAATTTGCATTTCCTTAATTCTAATGAAGTTGAACACTTTTTAAGATGCTCCTTAGCCACGTTTAATTCTTCTTTTGAGTTCTCTCTGCTCAGCTCCTTAGCCCTTCTTTTAATTGGGTTACTTCCTTTCTTGATTCTTTGTTCTTAGAGTTCATTA
>NW_008345290.1:9548270-9551110 GCF_000622305.1 Nannospalax galili
TTAACCTACAAAATTAATTCTTCCAATCCATGAGCATGGGACTTCCTTCCATTTTCTGATGTCTTCCTCAATTTCTTTCTTTAAAGAGTTAAAATTTTCTTTGTAGAGCTCTTTAATGTCTTTGGTCAGGTTTATTCCAAGGCATTTTTTTTGTGGCTATTGTGAATGGGAGGGTTTCCCCGTGCTCTTTCTCTGACTGCTTGTCACTGGTATATAGAAAGGATACAGACTTTTGTACTTTAATTTTGCAACCTGCCACATTACTGAATGTGTTAATAATTTCTAGGAGTTTGCGCGTGTAATTTTTGGCATCCCTTTTATATAATATCATATCATCTGCAAAAAGGGATAATTTGATCTCTTCTTTTCCAATTATTACTCCTTTAATTTTCTTCTCGTCTTATTACTCTTGCAAGATTTCCAAGTACTATGTAAAAGAGAAGTGGGGACAGTGGATAGCCTTGTCTAGTTCCTGATTTCAATGTGAGTGCTTCCAGTTTTTCTCCATTTAGAATGATGTTGGCTGTGGGTTTGTTATATATAATTTTAAATATGTTGAGGTATGTTCCCTCCAGTCCAATTCCCTCAAGGATTTTGAACATAAAAGCATGTTGAATTTTGTCAAAGGCCTAGTCTCTGCATCTATTGAGATGACCATGTTGTTCTTGTCTTTGAGCCCATTTATATTATTTATGATGTTTATTGACTTACATATATTGGACCATCCCTGCATCTATGGGATAAAGCTGACTTGATCATGGTGGATGATGTTTTTGATGTGTATCTGTATGCAGTTTGCAAGTATCTTGTTGAGAATTTTTGCATCTATGTTCATTAATAATATGGGTCTGTAGTTTTCTTTTCTGGTTGTATCTTTACCTGGCTTTAGTATAAGAGCGATGCTGGCTTCATAGAAGGAATTTGGAAGTTCTCCCTCCATTTCTCTCTTTTTGAATAAATTAAGTAGTATTGGACACAGATCTTCTTTAAATGTGTGATAGAATTCTGCTGTAAATCCATCTCATGCTGAGTTTTTTTAGTCGGGAGGTTTTGTGTTACTGTTTCAATTTCTTTTTGTGTTATGGGTCTGTTTAAGATGTTAATCTCTTCTTGGTTTAGTTTTGGTGGTTCCCATGCCTTTAGATATCCATTTCTTTTAGGTTTTCAAATTTAGTAGCATACAGATTTTTAAAGCATTCCCTTATAATGTTCTATATCTTTCTGGTGTCTGTTGTGTTGTTTCCCCTTTCATCTCTGGTTTTGTTGATTTGGAGGTGCTTTTTCTTTCATTTAGTTAACTGGGCTAGTGGTCTGTCAATCTTATTTATCTTTTCAAAGAAGCATCTCTTGGATTTGTTGATTCTTTGTATTGTTTTCTTTGTTTCAATTTCATTATTTTCTGCCCTGATTTTTGTTATTTCTAGGGTCTCCCTGTAGCCCCCGCTGTCCTGGAACTCACTATGTAGACCAGGCTGGCCTTGAACTCACAGAGATCCGCATGCCTCTGCCTCCCCAGTGCTAGGATTAAAGGCATGTGGTACCACGTCTGGCTGTTTCCGATTTTTTTATGTAGGCACTTAGAGCTATAAACTTCCCTCTAAGGACAGCTTTCAGTGTGTCTCAGAGAGTTTCTTGTGTTGTATTGTCCTTTTCATTTAGTTCCCAGAACACTTTTATTTCTTTCTTAATTTCTCTTTTGATCCATTCATCATTCAGGAGTGTGTTGTTTAACCTCCATGTGTTCACGTGGTGATTAGTGCTTCTTCGGCTGTTGATTGTAAGCTTAACTGCATTTTGGTCTGATAGAATGCATGGAATTATTTCAGTCTTTTTGTATTTTTTGAGGTTTGTTTTGTGCCCCAGTATATGGTCGATTTTGGAGAAGGTTCCATGGGGTGCTGAGTAGAAAGTATGTCCTTTGGTGCTTGGGTGGAATACTCGGTAGATGTCTGTTAAGTCCATTTGATATATGGTATTGTTTAATTCAGATGTCTCTCTGTTAACTCTCTGCCCTGTTGACCTATATGAAGAAGACAGTGGGGTATTGAAGTCACCTACTATTAATGAGTTGGGATTAATCTGGGTCTTAAAGTCCTCTAGTATTGTTTTTATGAAGTTGGGTGCACCAGCGTTTGGTGAATATATGCTCATGATTGTAATGTCTTCTTGATTTATTGTTCCTTTGATCGGAATGAAGTGGTCCTCTTTATCTCTTCTAGTTAGTTTTAGTTTAAAGTCTATTTTGTCAGATATTAGAATTGCAATGGCTGCTTTTATCCTAGTACCATTTGCTTGGTATATTTTTTTCCATCCTTTCATTTTGAGATAGTGTCTGTCCTTGAAAATGAAATGAGTTTCTCGCAGACAAAAAAAAGATAGGTTTTGTTTCTTAATCCATTCACCTAGTCTATGTCTTTTGACTGGGGAGTTCAGTCTGTTAATATGTAAAGTTATTACTGAAAGATGAATATTGAATCCTGTCATTTTTATTTCTGTTTACATTCTTGATATAGCTGTACTTTTCCACAGTTATACCTTCATTGAATTTCTTTCTGCAACCCCTTGGGTATAGTCCTTCCGTTCTTCACCTCTTTGTATTGCTTCCAGAACTGTCTGAAGGGCTGGTTTTGTGGACATGAATTCCTCCAGCCTATTTATGTCATGGAAGATTTTTCTTTACCCTTCGACTATAGTAGACATTTTGACTGGGTATAGTAATCTGGGTTGGCATCTGTGGTCATTTAAAACTGGGAATACTTTGGTCCAGGCTTTTCTGGCTCTCATGGTTTGCACTGAAAAGTCAGCTGTAATCCTAATGGGTTTTCCTTTATATGTGACTT
>NW_008345290.1:9552230-9598631 GCF_000622305.1 Nannospalax galili
GGGCATGAAAAGCTGGTTCCTCTAAGCTTCCATTTTTCACTTTTCATTTTATAATGGAGTGGCCAAATTGCTTTTGTCTTCAGGAGATCCCACAGAGGCCCAAGTCAGATGAGGATCAGATGCTCTCAGGCTTTCTCCTAAGGTCTGGATCCCTCCAGGAAAGATTTTGACCTCAGGAATTTGGGGATTGGACAGGCCTGGGAGCAGGACCCAGGAAAGATGCTGGTCTAGAGCAGCTGGCGGCCATGCCACCCAGAGATGCAAAGGTAGATAGGGGCTGGAAAAGTCCCAAGGGCTCCTGGAGACTGCCCAGAGGAACTGGTTTGGTCTGGATGCCAAGGATCAGGAAGAGGAAAGGTCAGCCCTGGGTCCAAGAAATGAAAGCAGAGGGAGGTGAGGGCAGGGCCAGGCCCAGAGGGCTCCTGGGGACCCCAGAAGGAACTGGGTTAGTCTGGATGCAAAGGATCAGGAAGCAGTGGTGGTTCCCCATGTCTGGGACACCAAGACAAGGAATGGGACAGGACCCAGGCTAGGAGGAGAGACTGGCGGGGGTAGATGGAATGGTGAATGAGGATGAGGGAGTCAAGGCGCAGAGGGTGCGATCGACTTACCCGGAGAGAAGCCTGCAGGGTTGTGCAGGCCCAGGAAAGCAGAGCTACAATACTCTTTTTTAACAGCTGTTTTGTATGCCCTTATAGGGTGTGAATTATAATTTAATATCCAGTTCCCAGTCAATAGGCATATAGATGATTTTTAGCCTTTTACTATTTAACAAATGTTAAAATGAATGTTACCGTACATATTTCTCATAAGTATAGGTGTGTCACCAAGATAAATTCCTAGAATTGTAAAGTATGAAAATTTCAATACATTTGCCTACTTTGAGTTGTACTAATTTATATTTCCACCAATAATCATGAGAGTTGAGCAACCCCTTGCACTCTCTCTAATTCGTGTTTAGCAAGCTTTTGAGCTTGGCTAATTTGACAGATAATGTTTTGACTTTGGGGTTTTTTTAGGGGTCGTTGTCTTTTTGCAACAATGTCTCCCTGTAACCCCAGCTGGCCTGGAAGTCACTTTGTAGACCAAGCTGGCCTTGATCTCACAGAGATGAGATCCAACTGTCTCTGTCTCCCAAGTACTGGGATTAAAGGCATGTGCCACCACACCTGGCCTAAATGGTGGTATTTTATTGTGGTTTTATCTTTCATTTTCTCCTGAGTAAGGTTTAGCATCTTTGAATGTCTTTTAATGCACTTATACATTTTTTTCTATACGCTGTTTAAACTCCTTGTACATTTTTATTGGATTATCGATCTTTATTATGAAGTTATAGGAGTTCCTTGTATAAAAAATAAAATAGCCATTTTGCTAAGACGTAATTTCCCCCAATTTACAGTATGACTTGTTTCAATATGATTTTCTTCCAATTTGTAGTGATGTTTGTCTTTGCTTATTGTGTTTTATGTATGTGTGCTCTTATTAATTGCAGAAACCTTTTCTTTTTTCGGCTTTTGGAAACGCCTTTCTCATCTTGAAGGCTTGTGTGTGTGGTGTGTACATGTAGTATGTGTATGTGATATGTGTGTATGGTGTATGTGTGGTTGTGTGTGTGGTGTGTAGTGTGTGTGTGGTGTGTGTATGTGTGGTGTATATGTGTGTGATATGTATATGTGTGGTGTGTTTGTGGGATGCATGTGTGTGTGTGTGTGTGTGTGCGTGTCTATGTGGGAATGTGTGTGGTATGGGTCTGTGTGGTGTGTATGTGTGTGGTGTGCGTGGTATATGTATGTCTGTATGTGTGGTGTATATGTCTGTAGGTGCATGTAGTATGTGTTTATGTATGTGTGTGTTATATGTTGCATGCCTGTATGCATGTGGTTTATGATCATGGTATATGTATGTATGATTTGTGTGTGGTGTTATGTGTGTGTGGTGCATGCATGTGAGTGTGCTATGTATGCCCCAGTGCTCATGCTTGCAGAGGAGTGTTTCCAGTGTCTTCCTCTATCTGTCAGTCTTACCCCCCTTCAGCTTTCACTGAACCAGAAGCTGGCCCTGTTGGCTAGGCTGAGCAGCGAGCTCCCAGGATCTTCCTGTCTCCAAGACCTAATGCTGAGACTGTACAGCCATGGGCAGCTTTCCCGTGGTGCTGCAGATTCTCGTCAGGCCCTCGTGCTTTGTAGCCGGCACTCTCACCCACTGAGGAGTCTCCCCAGCACCTGGTCTTGAAGGCTTTTTAAAAACTCCCCTTTTTTTTTTTTTTTAGTATGATAATAATTTCTTTTTTCAGAAATTTTGATACTTTGGAATTTATTTAAGGCAGGACCTGAGATCCTTACATTGATATCTATGTTATTTCTAGATTGCTGCCCAGTTTTCTCAGTACTTATTAAATAAGGTGTCTTTTCCCTCCTCCCATATGCACTGTCTTTTTAAAAATCATAGCCAAAATCTCCCAAACTAGATCTGTTGGGGCTGTCAGGTTCAATACTTCCATGCCATTGTTCTCGGGGCTAGTTTTATGTCTGGTTGTATCCAGTGACTGACTCATGTAAACGTCAGAGCTACCTTGCCTAGTTCTGAAAAGCAAACAAGTTGGCATTTTCATTAGGATCAGCTTCTGTTTACAGGTTAACAGACCAAACTGGTGTGTGAAATTTAGTCTTTCTGTCCAAGATTAAAACACATCTCTCTATCTCCTCTGTTCCTCAACAGAGTTACACTTTTCCTTCCTCTCCCCATATTCTATGCTCATGTCGCTCCTATGAGCACAGTTTTGTTTCACACTCTTCTCTTGCAGGCAATTTTTTAACATTTAGTGATGAATCTCGGGTTTTGTTTACTGGTTTTGAATAGCTGCCTTTAAATATTCCTGTTACTTAAAGTGGTTCCGCCCTGATTTTCTTAGGTCTTCCATGTACATTGCTATATTATTTGGAGGGAAATGGTAAGTGAGCCCCTTTACAACGAGCGTGTGTGTGTGTGTGATTGTGTATGTATGCATATGTGTATTGTGTGGTTTACATGTGTGTGTATATGTTGTGTAATGTGGGGATACATGTGAGTTTGTGTGGTATGTGGTGTGTGTGGTGTGTGGTGTACATGTTTGTGTTGTGTGATGTGCATGTGTGTATGTGTGTGGCATGCAGTGTATGTGTGCATGTATGGTGTATGTGCGTGTATACTGTGTGGTGTGCATGGGGGAGTTATCTGGTGTGCATGTGGATATACATGTATTCATGTGTGTTATAAGGCACATATGTGTGTGTGTTTTATGATTGAATTGGCTTCCACCCCTAGAATGATGACATACCATAGTAATATGCATTTATGTCTCATTCCTGACTTTACTTGGAATTGATTCTGTCTTTTCCCACTTATGTTGTATTTTATGCTAGTCTACAGTCAGGAGAGAGTTATGAAGGTAATCTTAGGATTTCCTTTAAAGTTTTTATTATTGTATATGTGTCTGTGATGGGGGATACATCAGAGGACAACTTTATGGCCGGTTCTCTCCTTCTACCTTGACGTGGGATCCAGGGATCAGACTCCCATCGCCAGGCTTCACAGCAAGCACCTTTATCCACTAAGCCATCTTGCCCACCCTGATTTCCTTTTTCAATGTTTCTACTGTGGGAAATTGTATCAGTACATGTTTGCCTTGAAACATCTTTGCATTTGAACTGGACTTGGTTGATGGATATTATCTAAGTGTGTTGCAGAATTCTATTGATGCTTCTCAGATTTTGTTCATAAATGAGATCAGTCAATGATTTGGGGATTTGGGCCTGTCTGTCTCGGTCTGCATGCTGCCTAATTAACTTCTTGCTTAGTAGTTGGTAGGCCCCAGGGATGGCCTTCCTGCTTCCCAGCAGTGGGTCTCTAATATTTGCAGTGGCTCACATTCTCTCTTGTCCTCGTCACTTTACCAATTTATGTTTTCTTTTTGGAAAGCTGCCTGCTTTAGCCCATGCCTTCAGATTTGAGCAAAAATTTAAACGTTTTCTGTAGCTGTCACTAATTTTTCTTTTCCTCACCCTATTTTACGTATTTGTACTTTCTCATTTTTTGGTTAGACGACTGCTTATTTTGTTTTCTGATTTTCAGAGAATAAGTTTTTGCAATTTTCAGTTGTGACATTTATCTTTTCCTAACTTCTAAATATGTTTTAAAATTCATAAATAAAAGCCCCCTTTCTCTTCTGTTTCCTTTAGGTCTGTATTATGTTGCTACCCTTCCCGAGAGCTGTGTATCTTTATGTCAGTCTTGTGTGCTGTGTCAT
Source organism: Nannospalax galili (assembly GCF_000622305.1). Taxonomy (NCBI): domain Eukaryota; kingdom Metazoa; phylum Chordata; class Mammalia; order Rodentia; family Spalacidae; genus Nannospalax; species Nannospalax galili. The sequence continues at coordinate 9,556,516 of NW_008345290.1, forward strand.
TATTGATAGCTATGTGTTGCCTGACCCCTGCTTTGGTGGTGTCCCTTGTGTCCTTACTTTATTTATCAGGATCCACTGATTTTGGTTTTCACATCTTTGTTTAGTGTTCCAAGGTTCTCAAGTGACAGCATTTTGGAAGTTGTCTTTGCATTTTCTTCATATATTAGAATTCTGAAAGGCATCTATAAATTGTGTTGTGTTTTAGTTAAGACCATTTTTTGCACCAGTCATAGTTAACATGCAATACATTTATGACTATTTTAAACACTTTTAAAGAACAAAAATCTATTTTCATAGTATACAGATTTTCTTTTCTAACTTCTATCTCATTCTTTTCCCATTGTGTGTGTGTGTGTGTGTGTGTGTGTATGTATGGATCATGAGGGAGTGTGTACATGTGTGTGAGCACATAGATATGGAGGTCAGAGGTTGACATCAAGTATCTTCCTCAGTTGCTTTCCAGCTTAATTTTTGAGACAGGGTCTCACTGAACCTGGCTCGCCAGTTCGGCAAGCCTGGCTGGCAGTGAGCTCCAGGAATGCACCTATTTCCACCTCTGCCAGCAGTGGAGCTACAGACGTGTGTCCAGCATTAATATGGGCACTGGGGATCTGAACCCAGGTCTTCAAGCTTGTGCGATAGGCACTTTTCTGACTTAGCCATCTCTTCAGCCCTCAATGTTATTTTCAAGTACTACCTAAAACAAGTCTGGCATGGGCAGACAGTTTGCAATGAGAGTGACAGTTCTATCCACCTTTCTATGATTTGTTAATTTATTTGTTTGATTGCTTGTTTGATACAGTCTCACTGTGTAACTCAGGCTGGCCTGGACCTTGTGATCCTCCTGTCTCAGCTTCCTGAGTACTGGGGTTACAGTAGTGAGCTACAACACCTGGCTTGAAGTTTTCTTCATTGGTTTGGTACTGCTAATTGGTACATCGGTATTTATGGCTGCTAATTCAATTTTTGCAAGTTATATCCTTTACCATTATAAGGAATCCTTATTTGTCTTGTTTAATGTTTTTGGACTGATTTCCCCTTTTTCTGACTGGAATTAGCTGTGCACCTTTAGAACAGCATTCAGGTGGATTCCAGTCCAATCTGAAAGCATTCTCTGTAACACATGAGTTTAGCTTATTTCCATTTGTTGATAGACAGACTTGTTTCCTGTTATTCCTGCTGTGTTCCATTTTTATTGCTAAATTCACTTTTCCATATGTCACTTAATGATCTGTTGATTTTTCTTCATTGTTTTGTTTCCATGTATTACACTTGGGAGATGGACTCTTTTAAGTTTTCCTGCAGGTATCTCTGTAACTATAACCTTTGCATACAGAAGGGTAGTATTTTTACCTGTTTGTGTGTTTTTAATGTAGTAAGCATCCTCTGCTTCCTCCCTAACAATGCCTGTCTATTTCCTCCTACTTCTACTTGATATCCTTTTAAGCCTCTTTTCCACCATCTACTTTAGCCAATATGGTCACTTTCTTTAGTTTTTCTAATATATATTTTTAATATACTCTCGATATATGATGTGATTGACTAACTTCAAAAGTATTTGATGATCTATCTGTATGGGAGCTAAGCAATACGTGCACACACACACACACACACACACATATATATATACATATATATATATATATGGAGAGAGAGACCTCATTTTATGTTCCTTTTAATTTCATAACTCTTGTGGCTAGATCCCTCTATTTTGCTATTATTGATAGTAATTGCATTCCTTCTTTGTTAATTTTTAAGATATTTTACAAAGTGATAGGTTTCATCAATGCACTTCATGCATATAAAGAACTAGATTTTGTTCTTATTCACCCCTTCCCCTCTGTACTGCCCCATTCTCCCTGCCCCCCCTTACTAGCTTCCTACCTCCCCCCAAAATAGCCCTCCCTGCTCTTCCCATATAACAAATATCCCCTTACATCCCTTCTACCTTTGTCCCTCACCTCACCCTTAATATTCCCCCCTCCCCTCTCATGGTCTTGTTTCTATTTCATGACACACACATGCATATATGCATGGATATAGGTTTATGTAATTAAATCAAGATTCCACATATGAGAGAAAGTATGCAGTCCAGTCTGAAAGTAGGCCAGTCTGAGCCTGGCCTCTTTCATTTGACACAATGATCTCCAGTTCCGTCCATTTTCCTGCCAATGCCAAGTTAAATTCCTTTTTACTACCATAATTCCATAGGCGCACTGGGCTTGATTCTACAGTTAACACAACATTCATTCCTTTGAACCTACTTTCTCTTCCTAACTCCTACTTAGCTCTAAGTTTCTCCTGTAGTAATACCATCAATACAAATTCAGGAACTCAAATATGCCATGTTTGAAAACAGTTGAGACTTGCCTCTACTTTTACTGCAATGACAGTTTAGCTGCATATAACATGGGTCTTACATTATTTCTCTGGAATACTGTGACATGGCTAAAAAATCTTCAAAGCTGTATAAGCTGGCATAAGAAGTAGAATTGCTTTCTCAATAATAAAAGGGCACACAGGGACAGAGGGTGGCTGGAGAGATGGCTTAGCAGTTAAGAGCCCATAACTGCTCTTATAGAGGACCTGATTTTGGTTCCCAGCACCCATGTTGGGCAGCTCACAAGGCCCAGGGAGCAGTTTGATGCCTCTAGCCTCCATGGACACATGCACTCTCACTCACATACCCCCACCCCACTCATATACACATAAACATAATTAGAACTAAATAAATCTTAAAGTAAAATTAAAAGGTATACAGATGAGACCTGTAAGAAAAGATTGGTCTTCCGTGGTGCCCCATGCCACCTCTAGTTCACATGCTATTTCCTTGAAGGACAGCATTCAGCAGAATTCACTGCTCTCATGTACTACCTATCATTCGTGGGAAGTTAAAAACACCTTCCTGGGGTGTACAGGACCCCGCAGGTGGGGATGAGTGCTCCTACAAAAAAATAAATAAACAAATAAACCCACCTTCCTGGTAAAATCTAACACCATAAATTAAAGAGGTAGCTACTCCTTTTATAAAGCGACTCACTATATCATAGCTAATAGCAACCTGCTTATATTAATGCATAAGACTGGCCTCTATTTTCCAAAGGCAGAAGTGCATTTTTGAGAAGACTGTTATATAACGTGAAGCTTCTGTATCAATGTGTGATTAATATCGTGTCTTTTTAATAAGCCTTGTTCTTCTTTTAGTCAACTCAGAGGTGAAAAAAAAAGACAGGAAACCAACATTTTCTCCTTTCACCCTTGGGAACCATACACACTATGGTTATTATAGGTTTCAGTCTTTATTTAAAAGCCTGAGTCAGCGATTAAATTATCAGTATCTCCAATTTTTCCTTCGCCAAGTGCTGTTCAAATATTCTAATGAATTCCTTGAATGAGTTGGTAACCAATTTCCATTTCAATAAGTCTTGTAAAAGGGAACCAATTTATGAGCTCAGTGACATACTGTTCTGTGCTGATTGTGGTAAAGGTTCATCTTCATTTTGGAATCCGTGTAGACAAGCCCACATTAATCCATTATGCAGTGGAGTTGATAACTAACTAGAATATCTGGTGTAACAGAGCCAATTCCATTTCCAGAGATGATGTTGGACTAGTATTTCTCAGATACTGGAAGTCCTTTGCATGACCTCTCTGAGGGACAGGCACTCTTACACTGCTGCACACTGTTTCCATTTCTAAGTAAAGTCTTCCATTTGCAATTGACCCCAGTAATGAAAGTAATTGAATCTATGCAAAACAGTTTTCTTGGTGAGGACCCAGCTTCTGTGAGCCAGTGTTGCACATCCTAGAGCAGGAGGCATTAACGAACATGTATGTCCCTTGCTGAGAATATGCTCCCAAAGATTCTGATCCCATGGGTTTAGGTGGAGACTCTGCCTTTCTCACAAGCTTTGAAAGCCTCTCAACATGTGATCACTAAAGCAGCAGTGGTGGCCTGTCCTGGGGGGAGGGGGCTTGTTAGAAATGTGGAATCTTCATCAAACCAGACCCCTGCGTTCATCCTCCCCAAGGAATCGATGACCACCGCCCTAGGCCTCTGCTCTCCAGGGCTCTGCTTAGACCCCCCCCCCCAAGAGACTTGAGATGACTTTGGAAGGTAGGTGGATAAACATCATTAATTTAATAATGATTGTGTTTAATATTATTACCTTCCACTTATGGAAACTGATAGTACTTTACCATTTGCAGTAGAGATTTAAAGTTTCTTTTTCAAAATACCTAAAAGCACGAGTTGATTTATAGTAAATGCTAAATAAATATGTTAGTATGTGAATGCCATAGAAACTCTAAAAGTCACATATACGTAGACAGGTGACTTAAATTAGCACAGTGCTTAGGAGGCTGGGATCTGTGTTTAGATGGCAGCTCCTCTGTTACTCGGTGTGATCTAGAACAAACTATGTAAACCTCTCTGTTCATTCGTTTCCCTTCTGAAGGGTGCAGAGTAACTGTATCTCTCTCCTTGAGTGCTGCAATGTATAAATGCAATGCTACGTGAAAACCTCTGAAAATAGTGCCTGCCCACAGGAAGGATCCTGGCAGGGTTCGTTTGTTGTGCTATTACCTAGAATAATGCTGCTCAGGGATTTAAAAAAATGTTTTCATGCACATATATATTAAATATTTAGCACATTTCCTTCATGTCCCTCACCCTCTCTTACACCCCCCTCACATTAGTTCCCTGTGTTCTCCTAGGCAATTTTAGTTTTACTGCTATATCATATATACATACATGATTTTATGTAGCTATATAAAATCTAGGCACCACTAACTAGAGAAAACATATTTGTCTCTCTGAGACTGGCTTAATTCAGTTAATAAGATGGTCTCCGGTTGCACCCACATCCTGCAAATGATGTGACAATTCTTTACAGCTAGAAATTTTTTTCATTTTTCCACAGTGCTATGCTGTTTTATTTCTCCCTTCCCTGTCCCCTACTCACTCAAGTCAGTGTGCCCCACCTCCCCAAAAGGCTAAGAATTTGCAGGGTTTTTTGTTTTGTGGCAGGGGGGATAAGAGGAGTAACTTCCATGAGGTCAATAGGAAGACAGTTTTAAGTCTGAGAGAGAAGCAGTGGGCTGGGCATGAGGACTTGGGAGGGATGTTCAGAGAGTCTACTTGTTAGCCAAGGAGGTGACAACAGAAGTCAGCTGTACACATATACATGACTTCTGTAATTCCTATAACATTCACATACTAAACATATTTGCTTAGCATTTACTATAAAACAACTCATGCTTTTAGGTAAAATAATTTATTTCGAAAAAGTGTCAGTGTCAGATCACCTGGAGACAAGGTTTGACTCATCCATTCCCTTTATTATTTTATGTCCAGGTTTGGAAATTCTCCACTGGTATTTTGGGAATACTTTATTCTCACTATGTTTGCTCATGAGTTAGGGGTTATGCTTTCTTGGTTGCAGGGCACTGGTGATAAATAAGTGTAAGTGACTGGTCCTCAGATGAGACAGGACCAGAGTTACAATGAAGTGTGGATTACCTCCTAGGATTCATTCACCTCCATTAGTTTAGAGTCAAGACATCCTCTATTCATTCATCTGACTTCAGAGGCTGAAAAATGAAGGAACTCAAAAGGGGAAGTATCAAAACAAAAAGCTAGGGATACACAGAAAAACTTCACTTTTAGATTCCTATTCAAATGCACTCAAAGTGCATTGAAGATGCTTTTATAGAATGATAGTGGCAATCCTTTGCATAGTATTTGTGAACAGCTATAATCTGACTGACTGATCTTGGGGCAATCTTTAAGCGTTTTACTGAAAGTAGATAGTGTATAAAACTGTTACCTTGTTTGCAGACATGTCTGCTTCTGGAAGGACACAGATGGCTCATCATGCAAGGGAAGAAGGGAGACCAAGGAGTAGAAGAGGGATGGGATAGTCCATCACCTGTACCAGATGGGGTGTCCATGCTCCCATGCCACCAGAGCTTGCCTAAAAGGTTGCACTATGCAATTTGTGAGTTCCGTGTGACACACATGTTCTGTTGACTCACTGTAATGTGCGAACACTTTTAGAATTGCAGACAGCCTTCCACATGCATTGATTAAATCAATCACATATTGAAAACATTTGTCAAAAACTGCATCTGTGTTGAGTGAGTGCAAGTGTGGGGGGGGGCTTCCCATCCCCCATTGTCATTATTCCATGAACAATGCAATGCAACAACTGTTTACATGGAGTTTACATTGTATTAGGTTTTGTGGATAATGTAGAGAACATTTAGAATCCCCAGGAGGATGTATGTAGATTATATGCAAATATACTATATATGTCACTTAATATAAGAGAGTTGATCTGAGAATTCTGGTTTCCACAGGGATTCCTGGAACCAACCCCTGTGGATACCAAGCCCAGTGCACTTATCCACATTTTAAAATCAGATTTCACACAAAAATCTGGATACATGGCTTTTCTTTGGATGGGGAGAGGAAATTGTGGCCAATGCTAGACCTGCATTGCATGGAATATCAATTGAGAACTGAGTGAGGCCTCCATTCCAGACCTAGGCCTCTCCCCAGCAGCCCTGTCCCTCTGCACCCTGCTGATTTGTAATCCAGCCTTCCTCTGAGTCTGTGAACACAGCCTGCTCCTACCTGCAAGGGGTACTGGGAAAAAGTTCCTGGCTTCTGGCTGGCTCACACTATGAGGAATTCCTCATATTTCACAGGTAGTTTCAAAGCTAGTATAGGTAGCCACAAGACAAAAGCCCATCCCATCCAAGGTAGGAGACACCTGAAGAATGACTGAGCATCAAGTAAGTACCTGTGTGTTCCTAGCCCTCGGCCTTTCTATAAGCTACTGCTGCTAACAAGACAGACCCGAGTCTTTTCTGTCAAAAGCACAGTAGTTTCTACCAAGTTTATTTCTTCTATGCTTCCTTGAGTTAGAAAGGTGGTAGCCTTCCTTAGCAACCCCTACCTCACCTGGGGCCTTTATTCTCCTCCTCCTTTCGTGGTAACTATTCCCATTATTCATGGGACTGATGCTAACCACAGAGGGCAGGTCAGTGTGTGTTGTGTACGGGGGCCTGTATGGTATTCTGTGTGTGCAGGTCTTGTAGTGAGGATGCAGACAACACAGAGCAGGAGCTCAGGTCTTTGTGAGTCTCAAGCCAGCACTGCCTGTATCAAGCCTCACATGGAACACTGCTTATTCTGTTTCCTCCCCTGCCCTAGTGCTTAAATATCCAGTGTGCACATCATGCTACTTCACAGTTACTTTATGAATTGGGAGAAAGTATAAACATCTTTGAATATCTGGCTTTTTAAATGTCTTAAACATTTAAATATATTTCAGAACAAAACAAAATTTTAAATAGGTTGGAAGAGCACAAAGCATCGAAGGCCTCAGGGGTACAGCCTGTGACTGCCTGGAGTGTTATGTTCTTAACTGTCAGACTTTAACAAATACTTCTCTAGAAAATTGCTTAATTATTATATCTGCCCCAAAAAAAGCCTTCACGGCCATAAAGCACTGCATATAAAAATACCCTTTAATCCCAAACTTTGGAACATTATTTCCTGTGGTTTCAGAGATGTCAAATCCCAGTGGTACCTGATTGCTCCCCAGCTCCTCAGGACAAAGCCAGCTGACTAATAAGGACACAGAGGGAGGGATAAGCAAAGAATTGTTCTCACCTTTGTGGGTCCTCTTTCATTTCCTAACTTCAAAAATATTTAACAATCTTTGCAAATCAAAGCATGCAAGTAATGCAGCCAGAATCATAACAAATTAATAAAATAATGTGGTGCAGTAGAATGTGGTTTTGAATCCTAAAGACCAGAGTTTGAAACTCATCCTTTTAGTGTCTGTCTGAAATTCACCAGGAATTGTATAAGCTGAAATCAAATTGGGTTATCTTTTACACAGCAATGCTTATTTCTATCATGTGATTGATGAGAAGGTTTGATAAAGTACTCTATTACAATCCCTAGAACCACACTGGCACACCTTAAAAAGCTATGCATATGACCTTCTATTTTGCTATCTAGGAACCCCTCAGCCCTGTCACGCTGACACATAAACTTAACCCTGTTCACAGCAACTTCATAGAGCACAACTACAGTGCCAATAAGAATTGATTACATTCTATTTAATTCCTATACAAGGTAGGTTAAATAGTAATGAATATAAGGAATTAACTCCAGAAATCTCCATAGTTTAATACAATAAAAGTTTATTTTTTTCATACGTGTAAAGTCCAAGAAGGTGTTTGGAAGGTGTCTTTACAATAGGTGGGTGACTCAGGGACCCATAGCTTCCAGCCAGTAGGTGGAAAGAGACAGGAATTATGGAAGGTATTATGAGAGTCCAGAATACTGCAAGTCATGTCTGCCTTCAATCTCTTGGCTACATCTCAGTCACATGGTTATACCTAATTGCAAGGGAAGCTGAAAAGTGAAGTTGATCTGTGGCTGGGGGTTTTTATGAATAGGCTGCTGTGGTCATTGTCATAATTACTGTGTATATCATTTTTCTATAGGTAATGGCTAAACACTCAGTTAAGCAGCAACTTAATGTTTTTAGGTTATTTTTCCACATCTTTTTCCAATTCTTCACTGTGACATTTCTAAGGCACATTATGGTTATGCCTTAATAACAACACAGCCTGGTTGAACATTCATTTTAAGGCCAAGAGCAAACCGGAATTCTGAAAACCTGTCTCTGCAGACATCTTTCAGAGCTGTGTTCTTCAGCACAGCTTCACTCGTTCTTTTATTGGAACAGTACCTCCAGCACGAAGTGAGAAGTGAAGTCAGGACCCACCCTTATCAGAGAATGATGCCCTTTGGTCCTAGGCTTAGAATATCACACACACAACCACAAACAGATTTCTCTCATTGTTTGCGATGAGGACGGCACGCTGCTTTCAGGACTTTTATATGAAAGCATGCATACACACATTAACAGTCTATATTATACTATCTAGAGTAGGGGACAAGGAGAGGTCCTGAGAGATAAAGGTCCTATACCCGGGTCACAAGAGGAGCTCATGGCTCAGTGAGCTTGTTTATAAACATTAGCTTTTTGATTGTAAGGTTAGGTAAAAGTCCTTAAGACAGATTACGTCTATATTGTAAAGTCATTCCTACACTTCACCAGGGAAAGCAGTTCTTTGTCCTCCTCCTCTGTGTCTAAGTTAAAGGATGAAGTCCTTACAAAATGAGACTGTGCTATGTTGTCTTGTTCAATCAGTATTTCTGCCAGCCCTTCCTGCTGTAATGTTTTGACTGAAAGTATTTTTGCCATTAAAAATAAAGATTATACATGCCCAACTCCATGTTTGAAAGAAAGTGTCAAAATGTAAACAACTGATAATGGATACTTGTTCCAACTCAACTGTGGGCATCCAAATTCCTTTAGCATTTAGCCTGAAAGATGCTAGCTATGTCTAATACTATGTTATTATGGGTATTAGATTGTGAATAAAGCAGCAGCACTCTTTTGAGTCTTCTACGACCTTCTAGTACCCTCTGAGACTCTGCTCAGTGTTACTGTGGTTTTATCATGTGGACTCAGTGAGTATCATTTCAGTCTTTTTGTTTTGTTTTAACATCGAAGGAAGAAGCCAAGCCCATTCTTCAGGGGGTGTCTTATAAGAAAGGTGTTATCTCCTTCAGTGTCACCTTCACCAAACTGTAGGAAAGCTGCCATGAGTTTGTTCTGTAAAAGCTGCACTTCAATATGTGTTTATAACTTTTACAAGTCATACTTAATTTTAGAGAATTCTTTTTTAAATGAATTTATTTTATTTTATGTGTATGAGCGGTCTGCCTGCATATATGTAAGGGCAACCATGTGTGGAGTGCCTGTGTCAGATCCCCTGGAACTGGAGTTAGCAATGGTTGTTAACCATCATGTTAACATGGGAACTGAACCCAGGTCCTCTGCAAGAGCAGTCAGTGTGCTTAACCACTGAGCCATCCCTCCAGCCCCAATTTTAGAGCATTCTTTTCTTGCTTTTTTTTTTGTGTGTGTGTGTCTTTTTGAGACAGGGTCTCCCTGCAGCCCAGCTGGCCTAGAACTCACTATATAGACCAGACTGGCCTTGAACTCACAGAGATCCACCAGCCTCTGCCTCCTGAGTTCTGGAATTAAAGGCATGCACCACACCTGGCTTAGAGCATTCTTAACCTTGTTGAAAATAAGCAAATGCCACATGATCCCACCATTCCATGCTGGGTTATGTGCCTAAAAGAATCTAGGTAGGTTTGGTTAGTTTTTTTTTTTACATCCATTTAGTGTGTGTGTGTGTGTGTGTGTGTGTGTGTGTGTTAAGGAGAGGGATGCTTGTGTGCCAAGGCATATGTGTGGAGGTAAGAGGGTGACTTATGGGAGGTGGTTCTCTCCTTCTACCAGGTGGGTCCCAGGAATTGAAAGCAGGCTTAGGGGCAAGCACCCTTACCACTGAACCACGTTACAAGCCCCCAAAATGAAGTCTTAAAGAGGTAGCTTTACACCAACATTCATAGCAGCATTTTTCACAATGCAACCTGCAAATGGAAGCCAAACTCATTTGTATATCAGGAGATGAATATTAAACAGAAGGTGGTGTACATACCATAGAATACTGGGGAATGTAGTTCTGTATATGCTATGAGCGTTAACCAGAAAATGTTACGCTAAGTGAAGTAAACCACACTCAGAGACAAATGCTACAAGGGGTCGGGGGTGCTGGAGAGATGGCTCAGCATTTAAGGGCACTGACTATTCGTGCACAGGACCCAGGTACAATTCCAAGCACCCTATTGGAGGCTAAAAACCATCCTTAACTCCAGTTCTGGGAGTGTTCGACACCCTCTTCTGACCTCCGAGGCATTGCATGACATGGGTGAACTCACATACATGCAGGCAATATTTATATACATAAAATAAAAATAATACATACATTTTTTAAATCCTGCATGGTCCCACAGCAGTAAAATTTATAGACTATGCAGAATGCAGGATGCCAGAGACTGGGGGTGGTGTGGGGAGTCACTGCTCAGTGGGTGCAGAGTTTGTTTGTAATGATAAAGGTGTTCTGAAAAGGTAGTGGTTACAGTTACACAACACCATATGTGCTTTAATGCCAGTGAGTTATGAAGTACATAAAAACAGTTAAAATGACAAATTATATATTATTTCTATTCTGGCACAATAACTAAAGATCACATTGAGAAGAGATTGGGCTTAAAGTTTAAGCCAGTCCTAGACCTGCCATTTACCAAGTATACGCATGACTTTGGACAAAGAAAACTTCATTTCTCTGAATGTCCTTTTGCATACTTATAAAGTTGTAATCCTGCTGTTCTAAAAGAATTGCTGTGGAAACAGTGACTAGCCTGTCACATAATGGCCACTATGTGAAAGATAAAAATAAATAATGAACAAGATCCCTCTGGCAGTGTTAGAGTATCATGTTGCATATTTGCTCTACGGAGCTGAGGATATTCTCATGAAAGAACCCAAATGCATGGGATATGGACGATGACATGATGAAACAGGTGGGCAGACCTGGTCCTGCCTCTCCAGGGGGTTTACAAAATCGTGTTGTCTAAGTCTGATGTTCATATCAGTTTCTACCTCAATTGTTTTTAGGTTCTTATACAACTTTTCCTAATTCTTATAAATTATGTGGTTCTATTTAGTAGAGGTTTTCAGTCCTTGTAATGTGTCTGGACATGGATTCTAAGATACACCTCTCTATATGCATTCATACACAGAGACAGAGACAGACCAAGACAGAGGGAAAGAGAGAGGCTTTGCTGAAGAATATATGTGTAGAGATGATACATCCTCTAATATTTATTCTAAATAGAATTGTATTTGTAGAATGGTGGCCCAAAGCCCAGATAGAAAGTTTATGAAGAAAGAGGCAAATGTCTGCACCCAGGTAGCTGTGCAGAAATGTCCAAATGAGGACAAGAAGGAGAGTGAGAACTGACAGATGATAAGAAAGAGGCAGGAAATGCCCTTTTTAAGCCTTGCTCGAGGCCAGTGTCCTATGTGATGGTGTGCATCACTGAGAAAAGGTTAAATGTCATTCTGAAGTTCTACTTAGGAAGACGGTGTCCATGCAGACACCACTGCATTGAAATGATGTAACTACAGATCCAGTGGTGATGATGTAGGGGTCAGTTATCTAGAAAATCATTTTTGAATGAGGCTATCTGTATGTTTATTTGAATATTCTATTTCTATTTGGGGGATACAAATAGCTAAATTATATAAGTTTTATCACCAAATTGTCTGTTTTTCTTACTGCAAGCACATAACACAGGCCAGTCTCCTGTAAGTCATCTGGAATGAATGAGCTAAGGAAGGAACAAGGGAAAGTATACATGTCTTATGTTTCACCTGCAAAGGAATAAAGACATCCATGCTGAAAACTATCCCTTTTCTCTTTTTCAGACCAGAAACCACTCTCTTGGGACCACTCATAAGCAAGACTCCTGTACTGTGACATGCCAGTGCCACCACCACCTCCTCCTCCTCTGCCTCCACCTCCCCCACCATTAGGGGCTCCTCCTCCTCCACCCCCACCAGGGCCTCCGGTAAGACCTGTTTGTTTTTCTGTCTGGCTTTCTATGGAGCACAGTCCCTTGCATACTGTTGAGCAGAAGGTATTTAGTGCTGAGAAACTGCTGCAGGCTTCCAAGTGGCCGGTGCACCTTAGGGTACTGGCTCTGGTCATTCGAGGGTCTGATTCCTAACTACCCTGGACCAGATGTTTCACTATCTTATCTCTCACTACACCCCACCTGCCCCTTTTGGGACTGCAGCTGTCACCCTGGTTTCCCCTCTAACTCCTACTGCTTGGTGCAGACTTCCGTAGTCTCCCTAAGTGACTTTCTATCTTGCTGGGTGAGAGGCCCAGGTCAAAGCAAGCAGCTGAGGTACTGAGACATGGAGAGGTCAGGCTCCATGCTGTGTGTCTTCGGAAGGTGATAAAGATACCTCTACTTCAGTCCCCTGATTCTAGGTTGAGGAGGTTAAATGTCATGTGAAATACCGCAGCGAAATGTAAATGTCAGACTGAGCTTTCCCTGTCTCCACAACACTAACTCCAGTCTATTTCAGTTTGGGACACTGTCTCTGGTTTAATCATTTGGTTGGGGTAGAAGAGGGCAGTCATTTTGCCTCAGAATGATGAATCTCAGCCTCAGTGCCAGTGACATTTGGGGACCAAGTAACTGGGTGAGAGGTGCCACACTACACATTTAGGATGTTTGGCAATATCCCCATCCTCTGCCTATGCAATGCCAGCAACACCCTTCAATTGAAGCAATAAAAATGTCCTCAAATCCAGCCAAATGCCCACTGCGGGGAAAAATGTAGAAAGACTAGGGAAAAGTATTGAAGTTTCCTTGCTGAACTTGATCCCACAAGCTCAAGTTCAAGGTCATCACCACATGGTAACGAACAGTTTGTAAATGGATTTGCTGACACTGAACACGTGCAACTATGACATTGTTGAATATGATGATCCATAATCAAGAGCCAGAAAGATAAACTCATCAGAAGTCATGTTATTAAAGATTTGGGAAATAACCTCTTTAATCCCAGCATTCAGAGGCAGAGGCAGATGGATCTCTGTAGTTCAAGGCCAGCTTAGTCTACATAGTGAGTTCCAGGCCAGTTGGGGCTACAGGGAGACACTGTCTCAAAAAGACCAAAAGATAGATAGATAAATAAATAAATAAATAAATAAATAAATAAATAAATAAATAAAAGTACTAAGAGGAAACATTGGGTGGTCAGGGAAAGTCTTGGTCAATCTATCTTATGTGAGCCATGCTAAAGATAGGCCAAGGTGATCAGACATCTGTTTCATTGTTGTTTGTTTGGGGGTTTTGGTTTGAGGGGGGCTGGTTTTGTTGGTTTGCTCGTACTGGGTATTGAACCCAGAGCCTGCTGCATGATAGGCAAGTGCTGTACTACTTGGCTACAACCCAAGCCCATCAAACACGGTAGAGTTTATGAACCTGGTCAGAAACAAGATAATGAGATATCAAGAGATCAAGGTTCTTGCTAAACATACTTAGCAGGGTTCTTTGCAAAAACTGAATTTTATAAGGAGGTGCACAGCTGGGCCTAGATGTTTCGAGGGCCTGACCAAGATTTGTTTAATGTAAAGATTTCTCTCTCCTATCTCCCTCTCCCTGACTCCAGAGATGTGCATCTCTGACGTACATTGTCCAAGACTGTAGGAAAAGGGCAGAGAGGACTGAAAAGACTTTGGGGCAAGCTTCCCTCAGCCAGGCAGCCTTACCCTCCTGCCTACCTCCTTTTCCTGCAGACATTCTCCTGTCTTTTTGGTTCTACTTCTGTCTCCTCCCTGTAAAATCCAGTGAACCGTCTCAAAACTACCCATGTCGTGTGTTGGCTCACTTATAATTAAGTTATTGTTGTTGCTTTATTTATAGGATGTGTTTTTAAAATATGTTTTTTAAGACTCACAGTGGATTTGAATTTGAAGTGCAGCAAAATTGCACTGAACTTTTGTGTTGAAACCTTTGACTCTCATATCTAAGCATATTGGATGTAGTGAGAAAACAGGCTCCTTTAGGCATGTAAACGTGTCTTCTTACCACCATCCATCACAGAACAAATGCCTGACCAGCTGATAAATTTTGGAGATGGGTGGCCCAGGCAGAAGCTGGCAAGAGCATTCAGGGCCCCAACATGTATGTCGATTCATAAAATAGATCTGGGGGCTTTCATAGCATTAGTTTTCATGCTGTTGTTCAAGCTGAAACATCCTAAGAAGGAAACAGTTGTCTCAGAGCTGGCCATACTTAGTTATTTGCACATCAAGGAGGACCTGGCTTGGCCATTATTGCTTTACCTTGAAAAGCAGCACACTTAGGAGGAAATGCGTGGTGGCTGCCAGTTCTGAAAGTGACATTTAGTAATACTGCTGAAGGGACATTATAATGAGAGTCTATCATGGGCCCCTGAGTGCTCTGCTCCCTCCTTACTGCTTGTCAGTCACTGCATTCAGGAAACTCAGTGACATCACTTTTCTCCTTATGGTCTAAGGACTGCATGATTTGTGGGTGACATAGTAGCAACCATGGCTTATGTGGAGAAATTTTCTACCATCTTTAATATGCAAGGGCTTCTGGTAAGAAAAATGTGCCAATCTGTGAGAGGCAATGCAGAAATGGAATATTCTTTGAGTCCCATGAGATACTTGGAGTCTTATGTTTGCTGGCTTTGTTTTTTTTTAAGTGAAGGTGAGGGTTGCTGGGTCAAAGGGAGTTTAGTAGGCTAGTGTATAACACTATACTCTGAAAAACGTCGTTTGCATGTTCACTAGTGCATGTGGAATAATGGAAGGTTTACAGATTCTTAAATACTGTCATTCATGTATGTTCTCTTGACATGCTAGTGCTTTGATTGGTGCTGCTAATGGGGAACTGGAGAGTTTCTCCAAGTCCACAGTGACCCTGGAAGGACGGAGTTTTGTGCTGTAACATGCTGCTGGCTCCTATTAAACTGACATTTGCGCTCTACCTACCAGTCTACAAAACACCTTTGTCTTCTAGTAATTAAAAAAAAAATTCCCTTCTTTGTGGGTTTGCATAGAGCAGTAAGAGTGCTTCAGTGAAAACCAAGCTGTTTTTGCAAAGGATTTCCTGTCTTCAAGAGGGAGAGGTGTGTCAGGACCTGCCACTCAGGCTTCCAAAGAGCCTTTCAGGACGACTTTCAAATGTACTTGTTCCATTGCCGCTATGAGGTGGGCGGATGCAGGCAGAGAAAGGAGCTTGACTGGTGCGGAAGAGCAGTTGTGCACTGATAATTCTCTCCAGCCAGCAAGCCAGAAAGGCCTTCATCACTTGTACTCAAGCTCCAGCAGGAGCCACCCCAATCCAGAACCTAAAAGGAAGGCTACTCAGGAAGGGGACTCAGCAGGCTGACAAGAGGTAACCCTTGGATGTGGCCAATTATGAGCCGTGATTCCTCACCAGAGCTTTATTTTACACTCAAAACTTCTGGTTCTTGGCTTTGGTAATCTTGAAATTCCAGCATCACTAGCCATTCCCAGAAAAGTACCTGCCAGTCATTTCTCCCTCCTGGGTCTGTCTTTTCATCCATGCATGGTTGTGATTAGAAAGGATACCTGACTGACAACCTAGAGCCTTTGGGATCATGTGTCTCTTGCCCCAACTGCTCTTACCTTCAGCTTTCTTGCCATGAAAGGAAAGTCCAACCCCTCCAAGCTCAGATGGCAATCAGACATCCAACTTGACCAGGCACCAAAGGCCGAGGCAAGGGCATAGCTCTGCAGATACTCAGCAGCAACCAGCACTTAGGACTTCTAGAGCCCCTAAGAAAAGAACTAGTATGAGATAAGCAAGGCAGGGTATGCCTAGCAGAGTGCATTCCAGTTGTATTAAAAAAAGCATGCTGGCTGGTGGGTGCACAGATGAAGACTGAGGACGGGCACAAATATCATCACTGCATTTCCAGGACAGGGAAAGGGCTGGAGTCATTTTTATCTATTTTTGAATGAGCCTCCATTTTCTCAAATATCCACATAGAATAGTTTCTATATTTCTTGCAGTGTTGGAGATGGAACCCAGGGCCTGTATCAACTAGGCAAGCACTATCACTAGCATTGATCTACATATTTTTATTTTTATATTTCTAAGAAACATTTTTGGGGGTTTTTTCTACTTTTTAAAAAAAATTTATATTTTTTTATTTTATGTGTATGCGTGTCTTGCCTACATATAAAAACATGTTTTTTAAAGAAAGGCTTCCAGTAAGCGTCCTTGAATTGTATAATGATAGTTACGTACAGTAGTGGTCATCACATTCTGAACAGCTGCTATGCCCAAGTACTATGCTAAGTTGAGCAGATGATATTCTTATTTTAAAGAAGCACAGAGTGGGGAAGAATTTATTACCCAGGGATGCATAGCCAGTAACCCCACTGGGATGATGTCTGAATTCTGACACAGTGGAGCCAGCTGCCCTTTAACAGGAAGACACTGGGGCTACAGGATTTTCAGCCACAGCTGCTGACCCTTGGAATCTGTGAGCCAAGAAGTGAATGGGTCACACACCCCAAACCATGGGTACGGTTTCCAAGATTCTGTCCTATAGCCCAGACTGCTCCTGGAGTTACTCTTTTCTTTTGTGTTCTTTTCTTCGTGGTTCTGTTGTTTTTCCCATTTGCTTGTTGGTTTCTGCAGCTGACCTTCCAAATAAAACCCATGATGGAACAGAGGACAGTCTCAGTGAGGAAGTGAGTATGGTGCAGGGTCGCTCAGTTTTGTCTTTAGCTTGCAGCTGTCTGGGAATGAGCTCTGAAATAGCATCTCCACTGTTAGCAATGGCACACAGTGGGGTCAGTAAGAGTCAGGTGAACAGGTGCAGCAGATTGTGTCCTTACCCTTGACCATCATGTACGGTTACTGAGTGTTTAGTTACTTTTCTGTTGCTGTGATAAAACACCATGACCAAAGTCTCTTATGTAAGGAAGAGTTTATTTGACTTAAGCCTCCAATGGGAAAAGTCCGTAACGGCAGGGAGGCATGGCAGCAGGAGGTGGCTGGAGCAGAAAGCCGAGGGCTCACGTCTTCAAGCAGGCAGAGGAAACAGAGTGAAACTGGAAATCTGGCAAGGCTTAAGAACTCTCAAAGTCCACCCCCAATGATGTACTTCCTCTAGCATGGCCACACCCCCTAAAGGCCCTCCCCAAACAGGACTACAAACTAGGGACCAAGTGTCCAAATCCTTGGAGCCTTGTAGGGGGACATTCTCATTCAAACCACCGCACTGAGCGTGCATCTTCTTTAAAGAGCCCTCTTGTTCTCTGAATAAGCCACTCTCTTCTTCCTAAGCTTGTTCCCCACATCGTTTGAGCACTCTCCTAAACAGACAAGAGTCCAGTGAGAGACAAGAGAGGGTCATCCAGCAGCTAGTAAGTGACTCAGAGACAGATGGCTGTGCCAAGTTGAGTGCCAGATTCCCACCAGACATCTTCAGGAGCTGGTACTGCGGTCACCAGGCAAAACTGCTGAGAGCCGGCCAGCCATTACCTCACACCTTCCACCTGCCTTTGCCCTGAAAGCCAGAGCACATTCTCTGCCATGTTGCGTGAGAACACCATCAGTGCATTCAGATCTTAATAAGGGTATTATGTAAAGCAAAAGCAATTGTAATAGAAACAACAAATTCAGGAGCGGCAACAATTAACATTTGGTAATTGTTTAAAGGCTAGAAATAATTGTTCAACATAACCTTCCCTAGTCTCGTTCATTACTGTTTTCTTATAGAATGCAATCTGTACCTTTGCTTTCCATAGAGATATTTTAAAACTCACAGAAAGTACACAGTGTACCTATTTGGTAGGTGGTAGTAATAGATTTACATTTTAATAAGATCTGCTCACAGTGGAGGAGTCTGAATGTGTTTCAAAGAGGTGATAGCAGGATTCCACCTATACCACATGGAGCATTTGGAGCACAAAGGTGTGAGACATATTTGTGTCCTTCGGCCCTCTGTTCAGCATGCATTGTGGGAAGCTGTCGGATTCAGCAGGGATCCTGTAATGACACAGCCTGGTGCATGAAAAACAAAAACATGGGTTTTAGAGTCAGGCATATTGAAAATTGAATACTGGGAGCTGTTTCGAAGCTGTGCGATATCTACAACTAAACACTAGCAAGTCTGAGCCTCGGTTTCCCTGTTTATTAATAGGAATGATAATGGTCACTTCCCAAGGTACAGTGCCCCTAGCATGGAAGCTTCGGGAAGGGAGGAATTTTGTCTGTTTTTTCCCGTAATGTGTCCTGAACACTTTAGGAATTGCCTGACACACAGTGGCATTTGCTCAATATAAGGGCTACTGTGAGGCCCCAATAAGAGAACAACAGCAGCTGTTTGCCAAGTGTCTGATTCCCAAATATCTGCTTAATAAATGGTGGCTATTGCTGAAACCAGAAGACAAAAAGTCAAAGGTCCGTGTTTGTGTGAGGTAACAGGGAAGACACCAGAAGTCAAGATGAAGATTGGAGGCCTGGGCTACCCAAAGTTGAGAGTCACCATTAATATGAAAGTACTCCAAAAAAAAGAGGACAAAAGTTGTTATTCAAAGTTTTCTGTGGTTCCAAACTCACTCCGCCAGGCTGCCCTGAGGTAGATTCTGTGGAGCAGGTGGGTGGTCATCTCTTTTGTTCTTTCTACTGTCACAGATGTATCAGGAGATACCTGGAACATCCACAGATTAGAGTCACATGGCTATACTGTGGGCTTATCCCTGTGGGGGTGAGTGTCTCGTGGTGGTGGAGGGGTGCTTTAGCATCCAGTCCAGGGAAATAGCAGCACAATTTAAATATTTTATAAGCTATTTTTTTATTTTATTTTATGTGTATGAGTGTATTGCCTGCATGTATGTGAGTGCACCCATGTCCTGCAATGCCACGGAGGTCAGAAGAGCGCTTCGGATTCCCCTGGAACTGGGGTTAAGGACGGTTTGTAGCCACCATGTGGGTGCCGGGAATCAGTGCTCTTAACCGCCGAGCCATCTCTCCAGTCCCCAATTTAAATATTTTAGACATTTGAGGAGGCTTTGGTTTGTCATTCGACAACAGTAGCAGACTAAAGAGCTACCCAAGGATGGTCACCTATCTTTCTGGAAAGTCCAATAGCTACACTATTGTGAGGATTCTAGATGGCCTGGCTCCAGCCTTCTCTACAATAGAGAACAGGGGATTCTAGATGGTCTGGCTCCAACCCTCTCTACAATAGAGAACAGCTCCTTGGGTTTTGTGGTAGCTCCAGGAAGCTGAAGTCAAAGGCTGCAGCATGGTCCTTATCTGAGCCAAACATTCACGTCACTCTCCTGACAGGGAAATTGGAACACAGGTAGAATGTTTTCTTTGTACTGGCTGGTAGAACTTAGAGTTAATTTTATGGTTAATTCTATTTTATTTAATAACATTGTTATATTTTTAAGAGTTCTCTATAATAAACACTGAACTATTTGTGGAAGATAGTGACTGACTGATTGATTGATTGATTGATTGATGATTGATTGATTGATTGACTGATTGATTGATTGAAAGAATTTAGAGGAGAAAAGCTGATTGGGATGAGACTTGAGATTACCTATGAGTTGATAACAGTTGAAGATGGAAGGTGACTCCTGTGGGGGTTGTCATAATTCTTTTGAATATATATATATAATTTTGCATAACCAAAAAGAAACCTCAGTGGACATCCAATAACTCTTGTTTAATGCAAAATATAGATGACTTGGCAGAGCTAGAAAGCCTTTCACTAATTCAGGGAGGTATTTGAGGGGTCAAATATTAGATTCATTTTAATTTTACAAAACAAGACTCAATATCAACACAGTAATCTTAAAATCTGTGTGTTGCCACAGATTGATATTATGTGGTTTTTAGCTGCCCTCCCCTCTGGGCATCACCTTTAACTGCTGGGTTAATTAGTGGAATGATTTGAGGTTTTCCTCCTAAGAAAGTGGGTACAAGTGACTTTGAACAGGAACGTCACAGAAGCTGAGGGACCACCATCATAAACTGCCCTCACTATTTTTTGTTCCATTAAACCTGGAGAAAAGTGAACAGCAGATAAGAAGCAGGGCTTTGGGGAACTGTTACATCTGTTGTTCTCTGCCCTGGTTCAAGGGCATCTAGTTGGTGTTTTCTCCTCACACAAAGCACAGAGGACACTGAGGTAATTATTAAGACAAAATTCTCCCCGTTGGCTACTGTTTTTAAGGCCAAGGTCTCTAAATTGTCACCTTCAGCATTTTCTTCTCTCTGACTATATTCCTCTAGTGATTGGTCAGTGGGAATGGGGACTCTGAGCTCAAACCTTTGAGTATCATCACACAGACATACCCGACAAGGTGTGTGCTGGGACTTAAAATACAATGTATGTGTATGTACTATATGGATAGTTACATATATTTTACATTTCTTCATACAGTTGCTTAAGAAGAACAT
Source organism: Nannospalax galili (assembly GCF_000622305.1). Taxonomy (NCBI): domain Eukaryota; kingdom Metazoa; phylum Chordata; class Mammalia; order Rodentia; family Spalacidae; genus Nannospalax; species Nannospalax galili. The sequence goes on from NW_008345290.1 coordinate 9,577,529, forward strand.
GGGATTATCAATCATTAAAGATAAAAGGACCCTGATTGTACTACTGGAGGATCCTTGCTTAGATGAATGTCTATTCTACAGCAATAATATCCGGTGGTTGAATTTTCTAGGAAATTAAATCTAAGATTGTGTTTAATAATCATTTCAGAGCTGAGAACAATATTTTGTCTTCTCCTCTGAGTTTTCTTCTGCTTGTTTGCTAGCTGCTGACCTCTCAGCCATGGGGGACTCACGTCAGCTCCTCTTTACTTCCGTGGGGTTTCCACTTTAGCTCAGCCTCCTGTTCCAACCGGTCCTGTCCCTCATCTGAGTAAAGCCATGACTGCATCTGACCAGGACTGTTCAGCTCTATGCCCTCCCCAATACTACACCCAAACAAATGAATAGCAGAGCTCTGTGTTCAAGGTGTAAAAGTTCCGTGGGTGGCAGTGCCAGACATAGAAGGTTTGGATAGAGCTGCATCCAAGACATGAATAGGGAAAGCATGTGAACTCTGTGAAGATCAGTGTTGGTTTTTCTGGCATGGAGCCTCATGCAGTGCTGGGGAGATGGCCTGGACAAGTTACATGAGCTGAGCTTAGTCACTCCAGCTTCCTGGCTCCTTGGGAGGACAGGCCCATAGAGGGAGAGCCAAGAGGGACTCTGCTCCTTTCTTTATTTCTTTCTGCCTCTCTACCCGACTCCATTCCATGCCCATTGTTGCTAGGTAATGCCTGAAGACAAAAGCTATTCTAAAACTTTGAACTTTCTTTTTTTTAGAGGCTTTCATGTAGTCCAGGTTGACCTGGAACTCACTATATAACCAAGGATAACCTTGAATTCCTGAGTTTATGTTGTGCTGGGAATTGAACCTAGAGTTTCGTGCATGCTAGACAAGCATTCTGCTAGCTGAGCTACATTCCCAGCCCTTAAATGTGTTCATCAAGGCTGGACTTTAATATAAAGTGAGAGGAGTCTACATAATGGAAATATGACCAGTGTACCCTTTCCAGGGCTCACATGACCAATGAGTTTCCACATTAAAACTCATTGAAGCTCACACAGAATCTCAAATGCACTTGATCTTTGTTGACTTTAACTACAAAGGGGTAGGGGTAGGGTGGGCACCTCTTTGGGGACATACTAGTCTGGAATGTTGTGGCTTATGTGATGCCCTCTTCCTTGTTGCTGGGGAATCAGCATGCTTCATTAAGGACTTCATTCTCTCTGTTGCCAAATACAGGGGCCCTGCACAGGGCTCTGATGCAGATGTGGTAAGATGACTGAGTTCCTGGTTGGGAGGACAAGTCTGGGAAAGAAAAGGGGGTGTGTCCAAAGTCACTTCTTGGTAAGGAGACTTTTCTATAGCAATTCTAATAGTACCTTCACATTGTCACAAAGAACAGTGGTTCTCTAATGTTTTACTGTACAGTTTGACACAGACACTCCTTAGATCTCTCAACACCTGCAGTAGAGAAAGGCAAGAGAGGTGGGCATTGTGTATAATTTGGAGGTCCCAGAAGGTCAAATCCCCACCTTGCTGGAAATCCATGGAAGGTTGTATAGTGCCTGCCACAAGTTGTGTCACCTAATCTTGCCTTTCTCCAGCATCTTTACCCATCACTCCTCCCATCCAAGGAGTTCCTGGCCTCCAGACACCACAAGCAATTAGCCCAGTGGGACATTTTCTGAAACCAGTATTGTGGCTGGACTGAACAGATGTGCTTAGGGACCCATTGCATGAGCCTCAGTCATGCTTACCATCAGGGTTGATTCACAGCTCAACAAGGATAAGTACAAGTTAGAGTCACACAGTTAATAACAACTTTGGACTCCTCCCCTGCATTCTGTCCTTGACAGAGAATAGCTTCCCAGGCTGCTGTCGTAGCAGAGATGGTTGAAACACCTGCTAAAACTATGTAGCCAGTGTTAGAACTGGTGATAGGGCTTGCCACAAGGCCTTCTGTAACAGTGCTTATCACAGGGGGCCTTCCCATGGCTAGTAGGTTTGTTTAAACATAGTGGTTCAAATTTCTCCACGAAACTGCTTCATTCAAGTTCTGGCCTTGGTTGATTGACTTCCTTAAGATTTCTGTACTTTCACTTTTGTCCTCTTTTAAAATGCTTTCTATTTTTTTATGGCTGATACAAAGATAAAATGAATAAATACAGGTAAAACACTTCGAAGAAAGTAGGAGACACAGAAGTGTTCATTGGTGATGGTGGCTTGCACGTAGATGTTCTTTTCCCGCTTTACTAACATCTTCCCAATTTTGGTATCCGTGAGAACAAGTAAAACAAAAGCTCAGATTTCATTGTAGTATTCATGCCTGATAAGCATCTTGCCAAGTTCAATCACCATTATGATTGGGATGATTGATTGACAGCCTGTCCTCCTGTCTTAGTTTATTCTTCATTGCTATGACAAAATACTCTGACCACTACCAACCTGGGGAGGAAAGGTTTATTTAGCTTACATATCCTCGGTCACCGTTCATCCGGGAGCCCAAGGTAGGAACTCAGGGCAGGAACCTGGAGGCAGGAGCTGGAGCACAGGCCATGGTGGAATGCTGCTTACTAGCTTGCTCCCCTGGCCCCTGCTCAGCCTGCTTTCTTATGCAACACAGGCCCACCTGCCCAGGGGTGGCATCACCCACAGTGGGCTGGGCCCTCCCACATCACTCATCAAGAAGATGCCCCTCAGACATGGCCACAGGCCAGTCCAATAGAGGCAATTTCACAATTGAGGCTCCCTCAACCCAGGTGTATCAAGTTGACACTAAAGCTATCCAGCACACCTCCCCACTGAAGAGGGAGACATGTGTGCCTTGCCCTTGGTAGCACTAGCCAGTGGGATGCCCAGCCTTGGAAGTGGGAAGCTGTGTACAAAGTTCAATGTCTAAGAACGCACTCTCCCTCAGGTTCACTAATGATACTATAGTTCATGTTACACTACCAAACCACGTGCTACTAGAGGCGTTGGCATAAAAAGAAAATTTTTAAGTTTGCACCAAAAATGTATTCCTCCCAGAATTTTCTCTGTATTTATAGAATACTATTCTGAGCCCCCTCAAATGGATTTTTCAGCTGTAGCACAATTTTTAATCCCATAGGAAATGATATTGGGAGCTAAAATATGGAATTTGGGGGCTGGAGAGATGGCTCAGCCGTTAAGAACACTGACTGTTCTTGCAGAAGACCCGGGTTCGAATCCCAGCACCCAGTGGCAGCTGACAACTGTTCATAACTCCAGTTCCATGGGATCCGACAGCCTCTCCTGTCCTCCACGGGCATTGCACGACATGAGTGCACTTACGTACATGCAGGCAATACGTATACATATACACATAACAAATAAAAATAAATAAAATATTAAAAATAAATAAATAAAATATGGAATTTGCCATTCTAGTATGCACTATTAACATAGCCCACTAATCATCATAAGTAATGCTTTCTAAAATATTTTTATTGATTTGAGATTTTTCATATAACATATTTTGATCATTTTCAGACCCCTTCACTAACTTCATGTCCTCTATTATTATTTGTCTTTTTTTTAAAGTTCTATTGAATCTGGGCTGGAGAGATGGCTCAATGGTTAAGAACACTGGTTTTTCTTGCAGAAGACCTGGGTTCAAATCCCAGCACCCACATGGCAGCTAACAACTGTCCATAATTCCAGTCCCAGGGGATCTGACAGCCTCTTCTGACCACCGTGGGCATTGCACAACACGGGTGCACTTACCAACATGCAAGCAATACACGCATACACATAAAATAAAAATAATAAATAAAATGTTTTTTAAAAAGTTCTATTGAATCTAATCTGTGTTTTCCAGGTGCTCTTAGGTATGGGTCTATCCCTTGGTGTCTGATCACCCTACCAGGTGACACACCAATAAGGAAAACTGAATATCCCTTTCCCAGCATCTATCAATTGCCAATAGATACTCAGCTAGGGCTGGGGCTTCCTGCCCACCTCCCCCATCCATGCTTGGCCCCCGTCTGCTTTGGGTTTGCACAGGCACAGGTCTTGTACATGCTGTCATGAGTGCTGTGGGTTTATATGTGCAGCTATTCTGCAGTGTCCAGACAACACAGCTTCCTTGTATTCATCTGTAAATGACACTCTGTGATAAGAGGTGGAATGATTTTAACATTTGTTTGATCTTGACACACTCTTTAAGATGGGTAAGGACCAAGTTGGGGGTCCTGTTTTAGAGATGAGGGGAGTGGGTCACTGTGGTGTACTACTGACAGACCACAGAAGTGACCTGGGCCAGGTTGTTTATTTATCATTATCAAGTTCTTTCTGGCAAATGTTGGCGGCACCCAGTAGCATCAGCCTCAGCAAACACCACATCCCAGATCTGATATGTCTTACCCACTGCCAAATTCACATGTTGAAGCCCTAGTCCAATGTAGCTCTGACTGTGATTATATTTGGAGACAGAGTCTTTTTAAAGGGATAATTATAGCATGATAAGGTCATTGGGGCAGGCTCTAATCTGCTAAGACTGCTGTCCTTTTAAGAAGAGATTAGGACCCAAACTTGCACAGAAGGGAACACCCTAATGAGGGCAGGGACACAAGGGCCATCCACAAGCCCAGGAGGGAGGTGGAGCTAAGCTGATGACACCTTGATCTTAGACTTATAACCTCCAGGACAGTGAGCAAATGAATTTCTATGTAAGCCACCCTGCCTGTGGTGCTCTGTTAGGGCAGCGGAGCATACAAGCTAGTCTACTGCAGGTCATCAGCATGTGTGCAATGACCACCTGCCACTCTGTCACCTCTCTGGAGCCCTGGATTCTATGCCTTCAGCTGTCCCCACTGCAGTCAAAGAAAGACCTACTGAGACATCAGTATTTCTAAGACCAAAATGAGCTGTCCCCAGACAAATCTGGGTTTTGTATCCTCACTCCTGGGTTGCTGTGTGTTCCCAGCCCCATTTGTTGCCTTAGTTTGTCTCCTGTTTAGAAAAATGCAGAATCTCTGTACACAAGGAACCTTTCACTCCAGGACTAAGCTTGGATCTTTGCTTCTAATGGCATAAGTGCTAAGTATACTGCAGCAGTAATGCATTTTGGAATCAATGAATGGATAGCTGCTATTTCTAGACGGCTATATGGAGAGTTGTGTCAATTCCTGGCAACCTTGGAATGTTTTAGCATCCATTATAAACGATCTTTCAGCAGGCACAGAGCAATTTGCCCTGCTCACCTGCCATACAGTAACTACTGACTTTCTCTTTGGGATTTATTTCCTCATTCCTAAAGAGCATTTGCTGGAATGGTGGGGCTCAGGCATTGCTGGAGTCCATAGACTGACTCACCCACAACACAGGCCAGGAGGTCCTAGTGTAGATCTGAGGTTGCCACTGTACACACAGACCCCAGAAACCATGGGGGACCAGATCCATCCTTTTAAAACGATCTTATTTCTTCTCTTTTTATTTTGGCTTTTGCTCCTCTTTACATTTTCTTGCCCCATCTCAGGTTCCCATATTGCTTTATCTCTGATGCCAAAGTTTGGAAACAAAAGTACAGAATACACAGTTAAATTCAAACACATAGTTAAATTTGAATTTTAACCACTGCCAACAAAACAAACAAAAATCAGCTAGGCTTGGTGGTACATGCCTTTAATCCTAGCACTTGGGAGACAGAGGCCAGCCAGGGCTACGTAGTAAGATCCTGTCTCAAAAAACAAAAGCAAGCAAGGACAACAACAAAACACAATTTCAGCTAACCAATAGTTATGTAAATGCAGATATAGAAGAAATGATGGATTCAGACTTTATCTCTGAATCTCATTTTTCTGGCAGTCTTATCTCTGACCCTCAATATGCCATTTTTGTGTTTCTAATATGCCTCTTTGTAGACATTAGACATCATAGTGGAGAGACAGAAGTATCTCCTTTACAGATTTCTTGTCTTTCTCCCCAATGAACCCACTGCAGTGTCTTTGTCCATACGTCCTGAGGAGGTTACCGCTTCCTGTCTCCCTACTCGTTCTTCTGTATCTCTTCCCCTATTGTGGATCGCCCCACCTTATAACTAGAATTTTCCTCCTACCTGCTGGTCATACTTATTCAGGAACTTTCTTTCATTCTTAATTTAATAGCATTTAATATGTCTGTCTCTAAAAATCATCAGAATTCATGGCCTAGTATAGCATAGACCTGTAATATCAGCTACCCAAAGAGGCTGAGGCAGGAGGATGAAAAGTTCAAGGCTTGTCTGAGCCATAGGGTGAATTCAAAACCAGACTGGACAACTCAGTGAGAGAGGAAAAGTACAAAAAGAGTTTGAGGTGTGGCTTAATAGTCAAACACTTGCCCAGCATGCAGGGGTCCTGAGTTCAAGCCAGTGCCAAATAAATAAATAAATAAATAAATAAATAAATAAATATCCTGATCAACTTAGATACTCTGGTGTGCTTTTAAAAATTATCCTTTTAAATTTGTTTACATCCTGACTTGTCAGATCGGTGTATTTAATTTTGAGTCATAGTTTCAGATAGAGGTTAGTGATAGAAATGTCCTGTAAGGACTTCAAGCACAGTGTAAGTTTGAGGACTGGACGCTGCTTTCACTCCTCACATTCCATGACTAAACCTCCAAATCTGCCTGTCAACTTATGCATAAATTGCTTTCATGTCTGGCTTTTTTGTTTTTGTTTTCAAATCACAATGCTAGGCTATGAGGGATCCAAATCGGTGAGACCTATAGCCGCTACTCTCAGAGAAAACAGGTGGAAAGATAAGAACACAAAAAATAAATACGTATTTCTTGTTGCTAAGAATGAATTGTAGGATGGAGGAAACTGGGGGTGAACTTCCGTCGCTGATATGTTAAAATGGCTGCCCTCCTTACCAGCATGGAGGAAGAGCTGGAGGGACTGGGGTGCTCAGTCTGGGAATTCACCTCGTAAATTTTACACCCAAGTCCCTCCTCATCGCACTTTATCCCAGCCTGTAACAGATCTAACACAATTAAGCTTTGCCTCCCTCAAACCTGGCATTTAAAGAGCTAAATTGTCTCTTTTAAAGATTCATAGAATTTTGTCCAAAGTATTTTAGAAAATCACAAATAAACACATCTTTCATTTTGATTTATGAACCATATAATTTCACAAAAAGTCGAGAATACTGTTTTTAAAATGTCTGCTTCCACAAAGATTTCCCAAACTTTTTCTGTAATACTTGGCTTCTGTGGGTTTTTTTTCATCTTTTGGAAGCAGGGTCTCTCTGTAGCCCCAGCTGGCCTGGAACTCACTATGTAGACCAGGCTGGCCTTGAACTCACAGAGATCTGCCTGCCTCTGCCTCCCAAGTGCTGGAATTGCAAGCTTGTGCCACTATGCCCAGCTTTTCTAATAAACTTTTTTAAAGAGGCGTTTTAGTTCATGGCAAAATTGAACAGAAAGAGTTCCCAGATACTTTCAGCCCCTTAGACACATCTCCACAAAGCTTAAAATTCTTCATTTTCCAAACTACCCTTTTGATGGTGTCATTACTCAAAATAAAGAGTAAAAAAATACCAAATTATTGGGACCGTAAAATATGTTTTCTTAAAAATATTTTGTGCTATTTTTTATGATCGGTGCCTTATATTCAGATTATACAGTCACATTTTCTGCCAGTGCAAATTTTTTAATTCCCCAAATAAAATTAAATATACTATAGACCAGAATAATAGCTGACACATCATAGACAGGTGATGCCTAGTCATTCTGATCTTCTAATCCTTAAAGAGTCTGGGCCCAGGGGCTGGAGAGATGGCTCAGCGGTTAAGAACACTGACTGCTCTTGCCAGAGCACCTGAGTTTGATTCTCAGCACCCACATGATGGTTACGAACCATCCTTAACTCCAGTTCCAGGGGAATCCAACGCCCTCTTCTGACCTCTGTGGCATTGCATGATATGGGTGCACTCACATGCATGCAGGCAATACACTCATACACATAAAATAAAAATAAATATTTTTTCAAAAAGAGTCTGGACCTGCCATATACTTCCTGGTCCATGCATGGCTTTTTCTAGGACAGGGCTTTACCCTCTTCCTCAGGTGCTGGTGAACATCACTGAGCTTACCAGAAAACAGACCCATAGGAACAGCACAGAGGTAGATCCAAGCTTGCATTAGCCTACGCCACTCCAATTTCATACAGCCTAAGTCAGCAGGCCTAATTTTAGGACGTGCAAGACAGAAATACAGTTGAGAGGAGTGAACTAAAAATAAGTCCCCCTTTATTTTGCGGCAATTCACTTCCCCAGATGGTTGGTGTGTTCCATTTAAACAAAATGCTGCCCTTGTCATTGTTGGGCTGGAGACCTTTGGGGGAGTCACGAAGACCTTTGGGGGGGTCACGAAGACCTTTGGGGAGGTGATAAAGAGGAGTGGAACCCTGCATTGTGTTCTGAGTCACTGTGACTGTTGCACCCTTCAGTTTGCTCCTCTAGAATTTCTGGCATCCAGTTAAACCAATGCTATTGCACTATTCAGGGAGGGTTTGCAGTGGCCCCATTTTATTAAAAATATTCCAGGAGTGTCATTAATGACAGCATACTGCATGAAGCATACCTCTGGACCTTCCATGAGCCTCTTCTTCCATTCTCATGACAAAAATATTTGTTTTTTATTTTTTTAGTATTTTATTATTTTTATTTTATGTGTATGAATGTGTTGCCTGCATGTATGTGAGTGCACCCATGTCATGACATGCCTCAGAGGTCAGAAGAGGGATTCAGATTCCCCTAGACCTGGAGTTAAGGACAGTTTGTAGCTACCATGTGGGTGCTGGGAATCGAACCCAGATTCAATTCATCTCTCCAGTCCCTTGTTTTTATTTTCAATTCACATTTTACTTTTCACATTGAGGAACAAAGTTTTATTTTAGCAAATTTTTAGAGTTTCATATGTATAAGGCATTGTTCTGAGTACTGGAGGAGTGGATTGACAGATCATTTCCACCTTAAGGAACGTCCTTGTGGACACAGATGCACATCAAAATGGGAAAGGTGACCTGGCAAGATGGCTCAACAGGCAAAAGCACTTTCTGCCAAGCCTGATGACTGAGTTCTGGCCCCAGAACCCATATGATAGAAGGAGAGAACCAACTCCCACAAGCTATCCTCTGATTTCCACACACCTCACCCCAAGCCACCAGGCATACAACATAAAATAAATGAATAATTTTTTAAATGGGGAAAGGCTAATTATCTCTGCAGTTGACAGCCACGTTATTCTTGGAGGATCTGACTTTAGAAAGCTATCTGAAGAAATTACAGAAAGTAAGGTTGGAACCCAAGGGCAGGGATTAAGCAGCAGTCAGGACTGCTGATGTGCCCCTCTTTCAGTGCAATTCAGTTTTGAAGAATTTACTGCATGCAGCAGAGGGAGGTGATAGTGAAGAGAGAGGTAAGAAAGGAATTCAGGCACTTGCTTGAAGTTGTGAATAGGATATTGGCCCCAATAGTGCTCCCAATGATGGGATGCTAAAGGCCACTTGTGGCCAGGGATGCCAAGTGTCCTGTGTGAAGTTGTTGGTGATAAGTAGAATAGAGTCTTCTGTTTTCCACCATATTTCAGCGTAAGTGCTGTGTTCATGAATGTTATGTGTGAATGTTTTTGTGTGTGGGGGGGGGTGGTTATACCACTTTACCTACCAGTTTCAGTGGAAGAAGTATCACAGAGGTGTTGAGCTATGTTTCTAACACTACACAGAGTAGACGGGATGGACAGAAGTAGCAACCTAACCCTTATTTTCCCCCTAAAGGGACCTAAGTCCCCCTGAACTTGCAGAAACCTTCAGGATGCTGCAGGTTCCTGTGGGCAGTAGTAGGACATCTGAACCAGTTTCCACTCACCTCAGGATCAGGAAACCCCAACTATTGCTTTACTAGACCAAATTCCTTAAATGTATGACTGTTGCACAATAAGCATAGATGAGAAGAGAATTATTAATTCTGACTCTTGAGTAAGTTCTCTGAGAAAGCCTCCTAGCTGGACCTTGAAAAGGGCTCAGTTTCGAGAAGAGTAGGAGATGGCAGAGGGGATACACCAGGGTAAACTGCACCAGGAATTTGGAGCCTGCCAGCTACCTACTATGTGAGAGTCCATGGTAGCATGCACCATGGCACATTCTAGAAACCCTTAAACACCATGCCAAGGAAGATTTGCCCTGATTCTATGGATTCATCTACAGTTTGAGGAGCATATAGGGAAAATGACATTTAACTGGAGAGGAAAGATTCTGCAAGTAAGTGTCCCCTGGGGAGACAACTTAAATCCATGACTCCCAGACATCTCACTTCCACCCACACTCCTGAAGGACACCTGCTTCTATTGCTAAGATCACAGCCCTGGTCTGTGATCTGGGTAGGAAATGAAAAGAATATGAGCACAAGAAACTGTGGTAGATCTGGAAGGGAGGTGGGAATTCGTGCTCTGTTTAGGAAGGAGAGTTGATAAGAGGTAAAACTGACAAATTTTGAAGGCAAAGAGGTTCTGTTTTGAGTCTGGTTGATTTAAAGACACTCCTGGGATCCACAGTGCAAAGGAAGGGAAAAAACAGATGTGTGGACAGATGTGTTGATCTTTCTCTTTGTGTGTGTGTGTGTGTGTGTGTGTGTGTGCAGGTTTAGTAGGTGGTATGGTGGAGAGATGCATTTGTTTTAGATGTGCTGCATTTAAAGTGCTGGTGGAACATTTATGTGGAGATGTTTGACAACTGGTCAGGAGCATAATGCTGGAGTTGCAAACCCTGTTCATTTTGAAAGGGCACAGGTTGAAGAGCTGCTGTCAAGGACCAAAGGCAGATTGGGCAGATTCCAGGTGTTGCTTCTACTCTGCTGACATTTCCCTCTGCCTCCCCAGAAAGGAATGCACAAACGTGTCTGCCTTCCCTGTCCCTAGGAAATGCTTAGCAAATACTTGTGTAAATGACAGAAAGAGCCTCAATGTAGCAGTGCCAGGAAGAATACGAGAGTTCGCTCTTTGCTTATGGAAATATTTAGTTGTATCTGACCCTTTGAACATACGAATGTAAATATCCTGAATACTTTCCTGGAGAAGGAAATAAAACTTTATAAAAAGATTTAAATAAATGCACAGAGAAAGGTATAGCATGGGACTAGGGGAGTACTACACAATCCTAAACCTTTCTTTTTTTTCCCCCTTTTTGTTTTGACCTGTTAGTGTAATAGTGTAAACTACCTGTTTTTGTCACTTATTTATTTTAGATTTGCTTTGAATCTTTAATAGATATGTTTATAAAATCATCAAACTAAGACTGTTTTGTAGAGAACTTTAGATCTCAACACTGTGATTAATTGATAAAGCAGGTCAAAGAAATGCAGATTGAATTCCTGTGTGCAGCAGTCACTGAGCTAATGTTTTAGGAAAGGAATCTACACTTGTCCCTCAGGGTGACTGTGAGACATACACACATCATGTGGGAACATTGTAAATGTTTGCAACACTAGGGCTGTGTTATTGTTGTTTGGGAAGGATCAGTGCTGAAAGACCCACTAGAGTTCCCAGAAAACCTGGAGAACTTTGTCTTTGAGTCAGATAAAGCCACTGTGTGTTCTTAACCAGAGGAGGGACAGATGTCTTGTGGAGGATTAATTCAGCCATAAAATGGCGGGAAAGGCCTGGCATAGCTGCTGAAAAGGGAGTGCAATGTCATTCTGGGACTCCATGGCACACATGGGTCCCAGAAGATTACAGTCCAGAAGGCTTACTCTTACCAGACATGTTTAGATCAGCTTCTTGGCCAGTGGCACCTCCTGCTCACCAAACTTGTTCTATAGAGGGACCATGTGTGGACAAGCTAGATTGGTAGACAACTAGGCTTGAGTTAGGAGGAAGCTGGGCACAATGTCACTCCTTTTTCTCTGGGAAAATGGAAGGTGTGGTTGTTCTGAATGTTGAAATTTTCCCATATTGTAGGTGCTTTAGGGTCATGAAGTGATACTGAGTCAGGGTGACCCTGGGACAACACAAGAGTAGTCAATGGGGCCAGGAAGAGTTTGGCCTAGGAGGACATATTATTGTTACTGTTCTGCAAATGAACCCAGACCAGCACTTAGTGAGTCACCCAGTGGACATCTTAAATCATTATGTACTATGACTGAAGACTGAAACAGTACAGAAAGTTAGCAATGAAAACAGGGCAACAGCATGTGTGGCTGTAGTTTGAGCATATTAATGATACTTGGTCTTTGGGACATTTTTTTCAGAATTAAAGAGATCAGAAGTTTGTTGGGATGTGTGGAGTTGCAATCCCTGAATATTAATTATGCCAACATTATCAGTTTTATTTTTTTTACAGTTATTGTGTGTGTGTGTGTGTGTGTGTGTGTGTGTGTGTGTGTGTGTGTGTGTACCCATGTGGCGGCCAGAGGACAACTTGGGGGAGAAAGTCCTCTCCTATGTGGGTCTCAAGGATCAAACTCAGGTCCTCAGGTCTTGTGGTAAGTGCTGTTACCTGCCTGAGCCATCTCACTGGCTGTATTTTTTTCCGATATGGAAGCATTGTCTATTGACTTGCTGCTATGAGATGAGAATCTATATCTCTTACAACACCCAACACCCCTCAACTCCAGATCCCCATCTTCTTCCTTATTTGAGGGTCTTAAAACTATTTTTTACTTCTTTTGTGGTTATCCTTGAAGTTTAAATAATATACTATGACTAGGCATGGTGATGCACTCCTTTAATCTCAACACTCAGAAGACAGAGACTGGTGAATCTCTGTGAGATTGAGGCCAACTTGGTCTATGCAGCAAGTTCCAGGCCAGCAAGGGCTATGGAATAAGACCCTGTGTCAAAAAAATGTTTTAAATAATATATTGTATTAGCCATTCGTTGACACAAACAACTTCAGGGAGGAAACATTTACTCTGGCTCAGTTTCAGAGGTTTCATGGTTGTCTTTCTGCTGGTGTCTACAGTGAGGCAGAGAGCATCAAAGTGATAAGAGGAGATGGCAAAGCTGCTTACTCCTTGGTGGCCAGGAAGTAGAGAGACAGGAAGAGAGAAAATACTCTCGAATGGCAAAACTCCAGTGACCTACTTCCCACCAGGCCCAGTCCTTTAACATCTTCATCATCTCCCAATGATGTCATCAAATTAAGAATGAGTCATTGATAACCCATTCATGAAGTCAAAGCCTTTATGACATGAGCCCTTTGGGAAACATTTCATATACAAATCATAACAGCACTTAAACCTCTGATGTCCATGGTCAGCATTTGTCAATATGTTTTGACTCTCTACTACGTGATGTGCAGCCATTGAGGCCCTTACCATCTGCTCCACCCTTTTATAAAGCCAAATTTTCTTATTGCATTTTCATTTTATTTGTGTTTTTAAGTTTTTGTACAGTAAGGTCTGCATTCGCAGGAGAGGGTGATGGCTCTGTGAACATTAACAGGTGCATAGATTTGTGCAGTCAACCACTGACCTGCCTTTATTTCCCCATTATTATCCCATTGCTGTGTAGTATTCCACCCTGTGTTAATCTAGTCACCTACTGAAGGATGTTTGAATTGTTTCTAGATGTTTTTGATACTCTAGTTCCTTTGCTTTTCCATACAAATTTAAGGCTCAGTATGACAGTATCTATTTTTAAATCTTATTGAGATTTCAGTTGGAATTGCATGGGAGTTGTTGATTGAGCTGAGAGACATGGGCCTTTTACTACACAGTCCTCCAGTTCATGGACACAGGATGTCTCTAATCTATTTAGGCCTACTTCCTTCCACCAGAATTCTAGGGTTTTTAGAATCCATCCTGTACATGGTTGTTAGATTTATGCATAAGTATTTTTTTATTTAGAAGTATTGTAGAGCATTTTAAAATTTTGGGTTTCCAGTTGTCTACTCTTAGTATACAGAAATATGTTTGGTTTTTGTGTGCTGACCTTGTAAACTTGACCTTGCTAACTCACTACTAGCTCTAGGTGCTTTCATCACACATCATGCTGCTTATGAACAGGTACAACTTTATCTCTTCCTTTCCTACTGAATGCTGTTTGTTGCTTTGTCTTGCTTTATTGCCGTTGCTAGGATTATCATTATGATGTCAAACAAGAGTGATGAGAAGGAACCTTGCTCTGTTCTTGATCTTAGGAGAAAAATATTTCACTATAAGTATGATGTTAACTCTACTGTTGTTAATTCTCCTTACCCAGTTGATGAAGTTCCCTTCTATTCCTGATTTTGTCATGAAAGGATGTTGAATTTTGTCATGGTCTTTTTTGGATCACTTTATATGATCATGTGATTTTTTTTCTTCTTTATATTATGTATTAATATGATGGGTTTTGTTGGTTAACTGACCTGTAAGAAACTAGATATCCTTTACTCCATTCTGGAATAAACCCCATTGTTCTTTGTATGCATTGCTGGGCTCTGTCAGCTTCTTCAGAGTTAAGGATGAAAAAAATCTGCCATCTGTTGTGTGGCCGTATTCAAGTGCTTCCTCCTTTGACTCTAAAACTGACTCTAAAAGTTGAAAATTCATGAAAAAAAAAAACATGATTGTGAAGGAAAAACACTATTCTTATGAAACCAACTAGGGCTGTATAATTGCATTTTTCTTTCTCTTTGAGACCAGTATCTCCTTGACATATAACTTAACTCCTTTCCCTACTAAGTTGTTCAAAATCAGTATTTTTCTTAAACAACTTTGCCCTTTCCTGAAGTTTTAGGTTCTCTTTGTTGTTGTTGTTGTTGTTGTTTTTGTTGTTGTTGTCGTTGTTGTGTTTTATAGTGGAGAAGAGAGGAGACACATACTTTCTCTTCTTGACATTTGGGCACCATCCAATTTTTCTCACATTCTCTTGCTCAGACTCACTCCACCGTTTTCTAATATGAACTGGCTGTTTCATGGGTTATACAGCTGTCATCCGGGAGCTTCTTTTTTGATCCCTGGGTTTATGATTGTAGAGAGTGCAAGCTGTAAAACAGGAAAAGGTGGGAGTCTGTCGGAAACTATTAGAGAGTGCTGATATTAGTGGCCAACATTTATTGAAAAATTACTAAGAGGCAAGCACTGTTTTAAACTCATTATATGGATTACCTCAACACAATTTATGTGGTAGTTGTTGTTACTATCTTCCCAAGTCTACAGATAAGAAAATGGAGACGCAGTGAAGAGGTTAGGTACATTGCCCAAGTTATGCCAGTAATAAAGAGTAGATCTAGGATCCTATTCAAGATGATGGGACTGCATAAACTCAATGGATCACAAAACAAAGACATGAATGTGGGCAAAGGATTTGTAGGAAACAGGAAGAGAGGATTGCTATAGGTGGAAGAGAGAGA
Source organism: Nannospalax galili (assembly GCF_000622305.1). Taxonomy (NCBI): domain Eukaryota; kingdom Metazoa; phylum Chordata; class Mammalia; order Rodentia; family Spalacidae; genus Nannospalax; species Nannospalax galili. Next base: position 9,592,849 of record NW_008345290.1, read on the forward strand.
GAAGAGAGGGTTTGAGATGGTGTTATATACAATATGAAAGTCAAAGAAAAATTTAATTAATAAAAAAACAAATGAATGTTTTAAAAGAAAAAAAAAATGATGATGGGACTCCAGAGCCTGTGTCTTCAATGCAAATAAGGGCTCTCTTCCTCTAATGGAGAGCTGATGGGTCTTGCTCCAGGGTCATAATCTACCAAGAACACTGGCTGCTGCCCACTGAATTGAATAATTCTTTCCTTATGTTCAAATCTAGTGAGAATAGAAAGGTCAGCTGATGAACGGAGCCCCGAGCTCAACTTTTTTCACCAGCCCACACTGCTGTCTTAACAACGAACAGTGAAGATGCTGTTGGCAACACAACCAACATCATAAACAGTGGCTCAGGGAAGAAACAAAGACATCCAGGATGTAGAGTAGGGTGTTATCACCCGAAAGCCAAAAAAGGGTAGTTTAGGTCAAGTCAGGAGGGAGAGGCCTTCACACTTCTCAGAACTGGAGTGAAAGCCAAGGAGAAGGCCAAGATGCTAATGGAGTTATAGAGCAGAGAACTGGTGAGCTCCAGAGACACTTGGAGGCAAGTTCTGGAATGCACAAGAAGTACACTGGTGCTGTCTTTGAGCAGAAGTGAGAGTCATTGTTTCTCCAGGATCCAGTCCAAGTCCATACCTAAAAGCTTCCTTTGGATGCGCCATAAAAAAAAAGTGATTCTGAAAAAAAAAAAAAAAGTCTAAATCTACTTACATTGTCATTTGTAACCAGCATCATACTTCCAAATTATCCTGAACTTGCTAGAAATTTGTAATTTCACCATCTTGATTATGTTTCCAATAATCATAAGCCCTGTTATTTCAGTCAATAAGCCATATGCTTGAAAACCTTGCCTCTTACCCTTCAGCCAGCAAGGAGGCACGAGAGGAGAATTGAAAAGAACAGTCCAGCATGGCTGGCACACAAGAGGCATTGGGTTACCTGACAAGGGAGTTTCAGGTGCAGGTAATTTACAGCAGAGGGTATCAACAGCACAGCGTAGGGTTACTCTGTGCAGTTTCCATCAAAGTGCTCCCAGTCCACCCTGCCAAGGCAGCTGCTGGCTCGCATACAATATACTCATCAGGCTGTTCTCAGAGTCAGCCTCTCAGCCCTGGCTGTCCTCTCTGACCCTGGCAGAGACCTAGCACTTAGCTCCTTTGGCCCCAAACTTCTCTGAAGCTTTGTCCTCTGACTCTGGGTCAGTCCTCTTCCTTCTCTGATGCCTCTTCCCTACCCCTTCCTTTCTGCTCTGGCTCTCACATTCTTTGTGTAGCACCATCCCCTGGTCCCAGGCCAGAGGGCAGTTGTCCCAGCTTCAGGCCTGCCTTGCATTTCTTGGGTGATGGCATTATGAAAAGGCTGGGCAGCTTAGTAGTAGAAGAACCAGACTTGACAGAGCTTATCTTTTAGTGCTATGCTTCCAAGGAATAAAGTCTGTTTCATCCCTGGGCCTCAACTCGACTTGGTCCCCAGAACTGCAGTTTACATCACAGGCTATTCAAGCGCCCTTGAAATGAATTGAGGCACTCAGAGCACTTGGGATGAGGTCTGGCATACACAAATGCCTTCACTTTCCTTTCAGTTACTGCTACTGTTAATTCCCTTCCCTAGACTCCAGAAGCTCCAGTGTGTGATCAGCGGAACAGAGAGAAGGAGCTAGGTCTCTACGGAAGCTTCATTATTTCCCATGAAAGAGAAGAATGTCATAGATAGCCTTGAACTTCAAGCTTGGGTGAATGGGGAAACACCTCTAATAGAAGAAGGAATTCTAGATTGATGAACTGAGATTAAAGATCACAGTGTTAGGTCATCAGTTTAGAAATTAATCAGCTAAGAAGGGGGCATGTTTCTTTTTGGCAATACTTGTGAACTAAAGTTCTCAGGAAAAAAAGTCACCTATATTAAAACATTCTACAAGGCTGATTGATTAAAACTTCAGTATTTGTGGAGAGCTAGAATGTTAGAGCTTAGAAACCAAATTATATTAGGCTGTCTTAGTCCCCTTAGTGGCCACTTATTGCCCATCTCTGGACTTGACACATCCTTGTGACTGTCATATGAAATCCTTTCGGGGATATACAAACAGATCTCTGGCTTCCTCCAACTCAAAAGCTAAGAATGTCATGAGATAACATCTAAGACCTGCATTTCAGAGATGGAGACTTCCCAACTTTGCTGTAATCCACGGGTATTTCCACCAATGTATTAGAAAAAATGCCTGATCTATGATTTTTTTTTTTTTTTTTTTTTTTTTTTTTTTTTTTAAAAAACCCTATTTTATATTTTTTTTTTTTTTTTTTTTTTTTGCTGTTACTGTAAAAACTTCATGAAACTGTTACCACATTGGAACATGGCATTTGGGGTAACCTGGATCTGTTCCAGAGCCATGGTCATCAATATTTAGCTCCAGAATAAGCTATCTCTTTTTCTCTTTGAGCTGTGTTTTTGTGTTGACATACTTTTTGTCTAAAAGAGAAAGAGGAGATTAAAAAACATTGTTTTTTGAAAGAAGATCTCACTATATGGCCCTAACTGTTACCACATTGGAACATGGCATTTGGGGTAACCTGGATCTGTTCCAGAGCCATGGTCATCAATATTTAGCTCCAGAATAAGCTATCTCTTTTTCTCTTTGAGCTGTGTTTTTGTGTTGACATACTTTTTGTCTAAAAGAGAAAGAGGAGATTAAAAAACATTGTTTTTTGAAAGAAGATCTCACTATATGGCCCTGGCTGGTCTGGAACTCAATATGTAAACCAGGGTGACCTCGAACTCATAGAGATCTATCTTCCTCTGAGTGCACCACCACACCCAGCACATTACCCATTTTTAGTGCACTGTTCGTACTCTGCATTGCTTATTAGCTATTTCTCCTGCCATGCTTTTTGACTCTTAGCTTGAACTCTTTTTTTTCTACTGCTCATGAGATTGTTCTTCCAAAATCAAACATAGGTTTTAAAATCAGATTCTCTTGTCATTTAAAATTTAGTCTTAAATTCTGGGGATATGATCATCATTTAAAATGAAAGTGATGCCTAATTGAATTTGCATTCCTAGGAAGAGGGAAGAGTGGCCTATGAATAGAAGGTGAAAAATCTGCGTTTTGAGATAACCTCAGAGGACAGCAGCTCTCTTCCATACCTACATGCTTTGTGGGTACAGACAGGCAGAGTCCAGATCAAGGCACTGGTCTATACAAAGTTTATTACAAAACTACTGAACCTAAACAAACAAAAAAGGCATATTTTCTGGTTACAGAAAGAGATTAATATAGTTTCTGCACTCAAGAATGAGAGGTAAGAGGTTAGAGAGATGGCTGAGCAGCTAAGACATGGCTGATCTTGCAGAAGACCCTAATTTGGCTCTCAGCACCCATATGGCAGCTAACATCCATTGGTCTCCAAGTTCTAAGGGATCCAACACCCTATTCTGGCCTCTGTGAGCATTGCACACATAGGTGTCCTTAAATACATGGAGGCAATACACTCATATAGATAAAATAAATAAAATAAATTTTAAAAAAACATAGAAATTAGTAGAGGAAAACCCTTAGCTACTAATAAACCTCATTTAGGTAAGATAGATGGTATTGATGGGTAAACACAGAAGAGCAAGTGGGAATGTGGGCCAGGCCATGCTGAATATGAATGTGTTCTTCTGAGTGAGAAGGAAAGCATCTGGATGGCAGGTGCTGTGTTGAGGGTAAGTACATTGCTCTACAAACACAGAGAGGGCTAGACAGGGCTCTTCATCTGCCTTCCAGGATCCCAAGGGTTCTTGGAAGATTGCCAAGAGACAAGTGTAAAAAGATCAAGTAAGGGTCTAGAGGTGAACTCTGTGATGGAGTGGAAAGTCTGGGCTGGTCCCCAAGGGCCTTATGCAACAGCAGGAAACTTGAACTGGATCCCAAGATGATCAGGGAAATAGAAGAGTTCTATAGAGAGAAGTGACATGTAAATGGCCTATCCCTTGTAAAGATCACTGCAGTTTCTCTGCAGATGGGGGCTGGAGAGATGTGACTCAGTGGTTAAGAGCACTGGCTGATCTTGCAGAGCACCTGGGTCGGTTCCCAGCAGCCACATGGCAATCTGTCTGTAACTCCAATTCCTGTGATCCGATGCCCTCTTCTGGCCTCCAGAGGCATTGCATGAATGGGTGGATGTACATAACATGCAGGCAATACACTCATACAGATAAAATGAAAATAATAAATAAAATCTTTAAAAAGAGAAGATGGTGGTGGCTTGCTTTCTGACAGCATCATCGCGATGGAGAGGACAATGCAGCAGGAGTTTTTGAAGGAGTAGCTGCTTAGAATGGGAAAAGGAAAGAGACTGAGATGCCCTGGGGGACCTTGGATGCAGAAATAGTGCTCCATCTAGTCATTAGAGCAGTGCTATTGGATGGGATACTCTTTTACAGGCATGAGGAGAAGAGGCAGCCCCACCTGCAGCCTGACCCACCAGCAGACGCCGTGCATCCTAGCTCAACTTCAATAAGTGACGTGACATGGTTCAAGCATGGTTCTGCTCCAGGGTCTGTGAACGCTTTGGTTTGAACCTCAGGCTTTCAGAAAGGAGGTTAAACATTGCTTTTCTCGTGAATTTGAATTTCAATTTGAATTTCTAAAAATGAAACAGAAAACTGTGAGGTGGCAATACGCCTCATTCTTGAACAACGTGAGTTATCCACATTTGGAGTGCAGAGAACATTGTGTCAGGCCTGATGGGGGAGAGTTTTTGTTTTTTTCCTGAGGATATTTCAGACTCTCTCCTAGCTCCAAAGCTCCCTGTGTTCTACACAAAAAGGATGGCAGCAGGTGGGAGATGGCGTCATTTCTGTTGTCTTTGTGATTCAGACTCAGCAGTGAACTACATGAGACCAGTCTGCCCCCAGTTTGAAGAGGCTTATGTATGCTGAGGGCTGGGGCGATGAGCAGGCCTATGTACCTAGAAACCTGCGTTTTTCTTTTAGGTTTAACAGTCACCCTGGAGACCGCATGGCTGAAACTGTATTAACATGGTTGCGTTTGCAGGCAAGATGTCCATCACAGAAAATGTGGTACATACACAGAGTGGCATTTTATTTAGCCATAAAGAAAAATAAAATCAGGACATTTGCAGAAAAATGGATGAAACTGGAAATTATTATGTTAAGTAAAACAGGTCAGGCTCAAGCAAAATACTACATTTTCTGTCATGCACAGACCCTAGATCTTAATTTCATATATATATATGGGGGGTCATGAAAGTAAAAAGAGGATCTTGAGAGAAAAAGAGACATTGCAGGGTGGGTGGGTGGAGATATTAATGGAATATATGTGACATGAAAGTGAAAAGGAGAGGATTGGGAAGATCATAGAGGGGATGAGGGTACAAGGGGAAGGAATACCAGAGAATGAATTAGAATAAAATATGTTTGCAAATGTCATAATGAAACCCATTACTTTATATGCTAATTTTTAAAACAAATAAATAAAACAATTGGGTTTAGATTATCTTTTAGAGAAATACCTGGCTTGATTTGGGTCAACCAGCAACATTTTTTTTCCTTCCATACATGAATAAATTTTATTTGGATCAAATCTAACCCTCACCACCCCACCAACTCCTCTCAGGTTCCTACACACACACACACATACACACCCCTCCCAACTATTTATGCATAGATGATAGATAGATGATAGATAGATAGATAGATAAATAGATAGATAGATAGATAGATAGATAGATAGATAGATAGATGATAGATAG
>NW_008345290.1:9598704-9601680 GCF_000622305.1 Nannospalax galili
ATAGATAGATAGATAGACAATAGATATGATATATAGATGATAGATAGATAGACAGATGATAGATAGATAGATGATAGAAGATAGATGATAGATAGATGATAGGTAGATAGATAAATAGATAGATAGATAATAGAACCTACAGAGTCCAATTGTGTTGCCCCATGCACACATGAATATGGGGCTGCCTACTGTAGTATGGGCAACCTACCAGGGGCCCCACCCCTGAAAAATACCTTACTTTCTCTCCACTGCAGCCATCGACTGCCCATAGCTTATCAACTAGGAGTGGGGCTTGGTGAGCTCCCCCACAGCCATGCTGGAATATTGACTGGACTGATCTTGTGCAGGTCTTTTGTAGATGGCCACAACTGTTGAGCATTCATGAGCACAGCTGCCTGTCATTCCAGAAGACACTATTTCGAAGCTATCCTCCCCACCCCTGGCTCTTACAATCTTTCTGCCTTCTTCAAGACATTCTCTGGGTCTTGGGAGGTGGGTTTGTGATAGCACTGTCCCATGTGAGGATGACCACTCCACAGTCACTTACTCTTTTTGATCATTTGTGATCTCTGTTAACCTCCGTCCACCACAAAAAGAAGCTTCTCTGATGAGTGGTAAGAGAATCAGCAAGATTTTTATTAGCCTTCTTCACAGAAGCCAGGGTAAGGATGGTATATGGGAACAAGGTGACAGCAACAGGGGACATGCATTTCAAAGTTCTAATCCAGGCTGACCTGTCATCCCCTACCTTGATAACAACTGCGGCTCAGTGGGCTCGTTTATTGGAACAGCAAAGGAACAAGAGAAGATTTTATAATGCCAGACCAGAGAGCCAGTGCCACCCCAATGTTAATCCTACCCTTGGCTCTGGTCTGCTGTTGTTTGGTTTTGGCATTTCCTATCTTCTTTTTTGGCTTAGGCCAAAGAGAGGAGCTTGTGTGCCTATCTTTTCTGTTGTTTCCAATCTCTTTAGGATCCTGGGCTACTTCTTTTGAAGCTTGCTATAAGAGACCTGAGGGAAGCAAAGCTTTGGGTGGAATCCAACAGATTTTCACATTCAGTGACATTGTTAACAGGAAAGAACAGGAATGACCTTTGGATTAATGTGGTTGTTTCTGCATGTTTCGGACAGTTTGGAAGCCTATGGTTTCCATGGGAAAAGTGTCAGGGTTGCTTTCTCCCCCGTGATTATGTTTTAATAAATTGTCAATGACCAGAATTTGCATATAATAGAACATCCAGTGAATATTTAGTAATCCTCCCTCCTGCTTCTGTATCCTGTAACCATGATCACAAGAATTCTTTAGAGTTTTTATTTTAACCAAAATATTGTTAATGGAGTAGAAACAACTGTCCTTGTGTAATATGATCCTCAACATGTGAATGAAATATGTTCTTTTTTCCAAAACCCACTGTTTAAATATATATGACTGCTTTAGCAGACATTAACAGTTCTTTCCTGGCTCATGGAAAGGTTGGAAGGTGCCTTATGTAGGGCAAGTGCAGGAGAGCCCTCTAGCGGAAAATCACCAGGGCAGTCCCAGGAGCAAGAAAGTGCCTGCCTTGCAGAGTTGTGCTGCTTCATATAACCTGGCTGTGATCTGCTGTGTCCTCCTGCTGGGGAAGGTGTAAATTTGCCAGTGTGACATTTAAGAATCACTAGGCACATACCAAGGCACATGATAAATAAATAGTAAAATTAAAATCATGATCTCAGTGCACCATTCTTCATAGTCTCCCTTGAGACATCTGAGATGAACATCATTAGAGAGTGGGGTGCCTTTGGAAATAAACAAGAAATCGAGTCTGAAGTGGGTGAGATGATTTCTTCTGAGGAGTAGTGAGGAATAGAGATTTCTCACCAGTGTAAGTGCTTCTTCAAACAGAAGAATGTAAACCTTCGCCTTCCCCGAGGCCATTGCCTAAAGAGAACATTCATTGCTATTTATCTCATATTCAGGAAGAGAATTACAAAGCACTTCCTATCCCATATCCCTAACCATAGTGCATACCTGAGATTGTAATACCAAATTTATGTGAACGTTTTTATTTCTTCGTGACTGGGGTCAATGAATGTTTTTACTCAGTCTTTATTCCAGTCGGTATTTATAAAGAAAATGAAAATGAAAGTGGACCTTAGGAATCTTCTTTTTTTTTGGTCTTTTTTTTTGAGACAGGGTCTCCCTGTAACCCTAAGTGGCCTAGAACTCACTATGTAGACCAGGCTGGCCTTGAACTCACAGAGATCCACCTGCCTCTGCTTCCTGAGAGCTGGGATTAAAGGTGTGCACCACCACACCTGGCTTGACTTTAAAAATCTGGAATTTTTCAGTTTCAAATGAGTTTGATTTTAATGACTTACATAGAATGTCTTAAAACTGTGCTGTATGGGAAATACCCTGTTGTGCATGTGCACTTAGAAATGCATTTCAACTATATCTAAATATATCCAATGAATTAGACCGGGACCCCTGGTTCACGACTGTGTTATTGACCATCATCCATAAACCCCTCCCAAGGGTTCACAATGCAGGTTTCCAGGCAATAAGAGTCAGACTTGAACATTTATGTTTTTCAGAATCTGTGTAAGATTCATAACCTGAGCCAGAGTCACTAGTGAAAATGTGGGCTCAGCACATTTAGCCCAGCCCACAGTAGCCTTTATTTCTAGTCTGAGACACTGCACAGCCCATGAGTTTCTATCAGCAAATCTAATTTCTCATTTTTTGACTACAGCAAAACCCATTTCTGCATAAGGGATCACCTAAAGGCTCATGTCTTTTTTTTTTATTTTTAAAAATGATTTATTTAATAACAACATACTTAGAAGAAGCATATCATTACAACACAATTGACATATTCAATAACGTTTTCCTGAGGTAGGATGCATCTCTTTCAAATTTGGCTGTAAATTTTTAGGTTTACAGTTGAATTATTACAGTTATACAATATTGTACTCAGTATAAACCCTATAAG
>NW_008345290.1:9606305-9607606 GCF_000622305.1 Nannospalax galili
TTTTTTTTTACATGTTAAATTTATGTGTTGATTAAAAAAATTGAGAATTTCATATGCATGTAAGGTGTTTTGAGCAAATCTATGCCCACTCCCTCCCCTCTAACTCCTCCCATATCTCCCCATCACTTTTTTCTGATAACTTCATGTAGTCTTTCTTCTTCTTTAATATTTATTTATTTATTTTTATGGGGCTTTGGCTACTCTAACATTCCTCCCTCTGAAGAGGTAACCCTAAAATCTTTTAAGGATTAGATAAAAGATCCCAAATATTTTTGACATTTTTGGCCTTTGGAATGAAGTATGTTGCTAAGAGGCCCAAGGACATTGTGAGTTTTAGCCAAGAAACTGGCTACTTTTCTTTAGGGTTTCACCCTAACTGCCTAGCCAATTCCTACCTCCTATTCTTATCACGCCATCCTCTGAAGTGGTTACCCAAATTGCCAATAGGGAATCAGGACGCAGATCACGCTAGCTTCTTTCATGCTGAACAGGAATGCAGGGTGGGGTCTGTCTAAAAGACTCCCAAATTGCATAACTCTTCTCTCTAAGGGGAAAAGAAGGTCTTTGAATTGTGAATAGGAGATGTGAAGGAGAAGTAAAGGCCAGAGTAATTAGCATTAGAAGTTCTAGATGGGGAACTAGAAAAAAGACAGAACAGGGCAATTTTCAAATGTTCATGTGAGAATCCATTGGAATTTCTTGACAAGGGCTTCCAAAAGCATCCCTCTATTGGGTTCCTCCTCATTTTTCTTTTGTCTTCCGAGACTGGACTCTAGAGTGATGGAGTCAGGATTTGCTTTCAGGTATTTTGATAGCTGTTGAAGTGGTTAGAATCAGTGTCAGTTCCCTCTCAAAGGCTTCTAAGTTGGGGGAGAAAACAAATTTATTCACCATTTTAAAACAATAGCTGGTTGTCTCTTAGCTACAGGTCGGCACTTCAGTATTGGAGACCAAGATTCGAAGTCTTACATCTGAGCAGCACTTTCTGATTATGTACAAAATCATCAATGAGGGGTCTGGAGAGACGGCTCTGCAGTTAAGAACACTGGTTGTTGTTGCAGAAGGCCTGGGTTCAAATCCCAGCACCCACATGACAGCTAACAGCTGTCTGTAACTCCAGTCCCAGGGGATCCAACAGCCCCTTCTGACCTCCATGGGCATTGCACAACACGGGTGCACTTACCTACATGCAGGCAATACATGCATACACATAAAAAAATAAAAATAATAAAACATTTTTAAAAAATAAAAACAAATCATCAATGAGAAATAATTGTCTAAATAACTTTTTATATAGACTT
>NW_008345290.1:9608716-9609350 GCF_000622305.1 Nannospalax galili
AATGAGTTTTCCATCTGTTGTGAGACTTATTTTCCAGGGGATGCTAAGCAATGCTTATTCCCTTTCAAGGTTCTAGTGTCAAGCCAGTGTTTGATTAAAGTTTTACTGAGGAACCAATGAATTTATTGAGCTTACTTACCGAGATAACTGAGGGGTTGCTGAGGTGTATGTATGACCTGAGGGTGTGCACACTGGAAACCCTTTACCCAGCATGTGTCATGCCTTCTCTTCCTAGCCTTCTCCAGACTATATACTTTAGCCTTCCCCAAATCCGGGAGGCCATGTGTGATTAGGGTCAAATTACATACAGTTGGCTGGGAAGAGTGGCTGGATAATCCCCTGAGGGTCCAATGACCCTGCTTGGCCCTCCTTTAATGAATGAGCACAACCATCAACAAGCCCAATTGTGACGATGTTTAGCGATCAGGCTCACTTGAAGTCATGATGATGGTAGTTATTTCATGCAGTAGGGACTGCTGTATAGCATCATCTTATTAAAAGGACATGGAATTTAAAAGGACTTGGTGCTAGGATCCACATATGGGGGAGAACATACATTATTTGTTTTTCTGAGTGTGTTACTTCACTTAGTATAACAGTTTCTAGATCCATCCATTTACCTGCAAATTTCATT
>NW_008345290.1:9609367-9619289 GCF_000622305.1 Nannospalax galili
CTTTACTGCTGAATAGAACTCCATTGTGTAAATATACCACATTTTTGTTAACCATTCATCAGTTGAGGGCACTTAGGTTGCATCCATCTCTCAGCTATTGTGAAAAGAGCAGCAACAAACATGGTTGTACAAGTGTCTCTACAATAGCCCTTTGGGTATATGCCAAGGAGTGATATAACCGGATTATATGGTAGGCTCATTTTTAGTTTTTTAAGAGTTCTTCATCCTGTTTTCCATAGAGGCTGCATGAGTTTGCAATCCCACCAGCAGTGAATGAGCGTTCCCCTTTCTCCACATCCTTGCCAGCATTTGTTATCATTTGTTCTCTTGATCCTAGCAAGTCTGACTGGGGTAAGGTGATACCTTAAGGTGGTTTTAATTTGCTTTTCCCTAATTACTAACAATGTTGAACACTTTTTGAGATGTTTCTTAGCCATCTTTATTTCTTCCTTTGAGAACACTCTGTTTAGATCTTTAGCCCACCTTTTAGTTGGGTCATTTGGTTTCTCAATTCTTTGTTTTTTGAGTTCTTTATATTTTCTGAATGTTAAATCCCTGTCAGATGCATCACTGGTGAAAGTTTTTTCTCATTCTGTGGGTTTTCTCTTCCCTTTTTTTATTGTTTCTTTTGCTGTACAGAAGCTTTTTTGTTTAATAAGGTCCCACTTGTTGATTGCTGACCTTAATTCCTGAGCAAATTCTGTCTGATTTAGAAAATCCTTTTCTACACCTATATCATGTAAGTTACAGCCAATATTTCCTTCTAATAGTGTCAGGGTTTCCAGTTTCACATTGAGGTCTTTGATCCATTTTGAGTTGACTTTTGTGCAAGGTGAACAATAAGGATCTAGTTTCATTCTTCTGCAGGTGGAGATCCAGTTTTGCCAGCACCATTTGTTGAAAATGCTGTCTTTCCTCCATTGTGTGTTCTTGGCACCTTTGTCAAATATCAGGTGGCTGAAATTGCATGTACTCGGGTTTGGATCTTCAATGATGTTCCATTACTCTATGTGTCGATTTTTGTGCCAGTACCATGCTGTTTTTATGGCTATAGCTCTGTAGTATACTTTGAGATCTGGTATGGTAATCCCGCCCCCGCCCCCCCAGCGTTGCTCTTTGTGCTCAGGGTTCTTTGGCTATCTGGGGTCTTTTGTGCTTCCATATGAATTTAAGGATTTTTTTTCCAATTCTGTGAAGTATGTCATGGGGATTTTGATTGGGATTGCATTAAATCTATGTATTGCTTTTGGTAGGATGGTCATTTTTGCAATATTAATTCTTCCAATCCATGAGCATGGGAGGTCCTTCCATCTCCTGGTGATTGTTTTTTGCAGCAATTGTGAATGGGAGCATTTCCCTGTTTTCTTTTTCCAATTCCTTGTTATTGGTACATAGAAAGGCTACTGATTTTTGAAGATTGATTTTATAACCTGCCACTATACTGAAAGTGTTGATCAGTTCTAGGAGTTTTCTGGTGGAACTTTTGGGATCTCTTAGGTATAGTATCATATCATCAGCAAAAAGTGATAGTTTGACCTCTTCTTTTCCAATTAGTACTCCTTTAATTTCCTTCTCCTGTCTTATTGCTCTAGCAAGAGTTTTAAGCACTATGTTGAAAAGGAGTGGAGATAGTGGACATCCTTGACTGGTTCCTGATTTTAATGGGAATGCTTCCAGTTTTTCTCCATTTTGAATGATGTTGGTTGTAGGTTTGTTGTATATGACTTTAATTATGTTGAGGTATGTTCCCTGCAATAGAATTCCCTCTAGGACTTTGAATATAAGTGCATGCTGAATTTTGTCAAAAGCCTTTTGTGCATCTATTGAGATAAAAATGTGGCTTTTGTCTTTGAGTCCATTTATATGATTAATGACATTTTATTGACTTGAGTATATTGAACCAGCCCTGCATCTCTGGGATAAAGCCTACTTGATTATGGTGAATGATCTTTTTGATGTGTTTCTGTATGCACTTTCCAAGTATTTTGTTGAGAATTTTTGCATCTATGTTCATTAAGGATATGGGTCTATAGTTTTCTTTTTTGGTTGTGTCTTTACCCAGTTTGGGTATTAGAGTGATGCTGGCTTCATAGAAGGAATTTGGGAGCTCTCCCTCTGTTTCTATTGTTTTGAATACTTTAAGTAGTATTGGCTGGAGGTCTTTAAATGTCTGGTAGAATGTCTGGGCCTGGGCTTTTTTTAGTTGGGAGGCTTTGTATTACTGTTTCAATTTCCTCATATGTTATGGATCTGTTTAAACTGCTGATCTCTTCTTGGTTTAACTTTGGTCATTCCCATCATTTTAGATATCCATCCATTTCTTTTAGATTTTCACATTTGGTACCATATAGGTTTTTAAAATATTCCCTTATAATGGTCTGGATCTTTTGGGTGTCTGTTGTGATGTTTCCCCTGTCACCTCTGACTTTGTTGATTTGGATTTGCTCTTTCTTTCTTTTGGTAAACTGGGCTAAGGGTCTGTTTATCTTGTTTAGCTTTTCAAAGAACCAGCTGTTAAAGTCATTGATTCTTTGTATTCTTTGTTTCTATTTCATTAATTTCTGCTCTGGTTTTTGTTATTTCTTCTTTTCTGCTGGGTTTGGGTTTCATTTGTTCTTGCCTTTCCAGTGTCCTGAGTTCCAGTGTTAGGTCATTTATTTGGGCTCTTTCTAGTTTTTTAATGTAGGAATTTAGAACTATAAATTTCCCTCTTAGGACTGTTTTTAAAGGGTCCCATAGGTTGTTTTGTGTTGTATTGTCCTTTTCATTGAATTCCAGGAATTTTTTATTTCTTTCTTAATTTCTCCTTTGACCCACTCATTGTTTAGCAGTGTGTTGTTCAATCACGAGTTCGTGTGGTGACTAAGGCTTTGTCCAGTGTTGATTTTGAGCTTTATTGCATTGTGGAATGATAGAATCCATGGGATTATTTCAATTTTTTGTATTTGTTGAGGTTTGTTTTGTGGCCCAGTATGTGATCAATTTTTGAAAAAGTTCCATGGGATGCTTAGTAGAAAGTGTGTTCTTCGGTGCTTGGGTGGAATATTCAAAAGATGTCTGTTAGGTCCATTTGATGTATAGTATCATTTAATTCAGATGTCTCTCTGTTTATTCTTTGTCCAGTTGACCTGTCCAGTGGAGACAGTGGGGTATTGAAGTCCCCTACTATTACTGAGTTGGGGTTAGTCGTGTCTTAAAGTCCTGTGGTGTTGTTTTTATGAATTTGGGTGCACCATAGTTTGGTGCATATACGTTAAGGACTGTAATATCTTCTTGGTTCCTTTGATCAGAATGAAGTGACTCTCCTTATCTCTTCTGATTAGTTTTACTTTGAAGTCTATTTTGTCAGATACTAGAATTGCAACCCTTGCTTGTTTCTTAGTGCCATTTACTTGGAATATTCTTTTCCAACCTTTTACCTTAAGGTAGTGCCTGTCCTTGAAGGTGAGATGGGTTTCTTGAAGACATCAAAGAGATGGACTTTGTTTCTTTTTTTCTTGGCCTTTTCAAGACAGGGTCTCCCTGTAGCCCCAGCGGATTAAAGGCGTGCACCACCACACCCAACTGGATTTTGTTTCTTAATCCATTCACGTAGACTGTGTCTTTTGACTGGGGAGTTCAGTCCATTGATATTTAAGGTTTTTATTGAACGATGTCTATTGGTTGCTGTGTTTCCTAGATTATACCTTTATTTATTTTCATTTTTTGCCCCCGGGGTGTAGTTGTTTCCCTCTCTGCTCTCTGTATTGCTTCAAGTATTCTTTGAAAGGCTGGTTTTGTGAACATGTATTCTTTCAGGCTCTTTGTATCATGGAAGATTTTTCTTTCCCCCTCAACTTCAACAGACATTTTTGCTGGCTAAAGTATTCTGGGATGGCATCTATTGTCATGTATAACTGGGAGTATCTTGGTCCAGGCTCTTCTGGCTTTCATAGTTTGCATTGATAAGTCAGCTGTAATTCTGATATGTTTTCCTTTGTATGTGACTTGTTTTTCTTTTGCTGCTTTCAGTATTCTCTCTTTGTTCTGTACATTTAGTGTTTTTACTATGATATGTCATGAAGAGTTTCTTTTCTGATTCTATTTGGTGTTCCATGTGCTTTCTGTATTTGTGTGGGCATGTCTTTCCTTAATTTCTGGAAATTCTCTTTTACAATCCTGTTTAAGAGCTGGTCAACACCATTAACCTGAAATTCTTCTCATTCCTCTATTCCTATGATCCGTAGATTTGGTCTTTTCATAGTGTCCTACATCTCTTGCATATTCCATTCCTTTGGGTTTTTTTAATTTTCTATAACCTTTGCTTCAGTGGTCCATCTCTTCAACTTTATCCTCTGGTGTTGATATTCTGTGAGGCTTTCCCCTGTTGTTTCAAGTTGGCTTATTGAGTTTTGCACTTCCTTCTTCATTTTTGCCTAAGTTTTCTTCAATGTTTCTATCTCTTTTGTGAATTCATTCAGACGTTTATCCCTATCTTCTTTTAACTCTTTGATTTGTTTGTTCATGTATTCTCTAAATTTGTTGAATTCCTTGATCATGTGTGTGATTGTTCTTTTAAATTCAGTGTCCTGGGTTATCTCTAGTGGGTTCTCCTTGTAGAACTCTTCTACAGGATTGGTGGAGTTTGGTGGGGACATAGTGTTTTAGCTTTCCATTTTATTGTTCTTTAGTTGTGATTTTGGCATGTGAATTTATTTTTTTGTTTATGATTCTGATATGAGAATTAAGTTGAAGTATGCTTCTGTTTGTATTATCTGGGTGCCTAGATCCTTTCTTTATTGGTTATGTAAAGCTGGTTGGTACAGGGTTCAGGTTGTCTCAGGTTTAATTTGGAGGGAACTGATGACTTCAGATCAGCTATTCAGGAGTACCCACAGAAGCCCAATTCAGGTTCCAGTCAGGTACACTCAGGCTTCCTTCACTACATTGAGGCGGAATCTGGGTTCTCTCAGGCAGTCCAAGGGAGGCGAGAACTCAGCACTCTCTGGAGGTCTGCTGAGATCAGAGCTGCTACACTGATGGAGGCCCAAACCCACCCTCTCAGGCTGTCTGCTAGGATCTCAGCTTAGCCTATCAAAGCCAGATCTGCCCTGGGGCCTTGGGAGGGGCCCCACAAAATCCCAGGTAGGGTGATGGGTATGGTGCAATTAAGAAAAGCTCACCACCACATGGAAGCAGGATGGGGGCCTTTCAGGCAGTCCCCTACATTCTCAGGCCCTCTGCCAGAGGGAGGCCAGAGGGAGGCCAGAACTCAGCACTCTCTGGAGGTCTGCTGAGATCAGAGCTGCTACACTGATAGAGGTCTGAACCCACCCTCAAAGGCTCATGTCTTTTGGGATGTCTGATCTGCCTGGACTGTGTGACTCTTATCAGGCACTCCTCTCTATGGCAGGCAGTGGATACATGACCATGTGCTGCAGTTTAGGGTAGCTTGACTCCTTGCAGTGGGTGTTCGTGTATGCCTAGAGAGTGCCCACAGAGTCTTACAGCTTCTGGATCTAGTTCAGTCATTCATGTTCTCACCCAATCATTCACCCACCCAGCAAATAGAGTAGGTGGTCGCTAAAATGCGTGTGTCCCTGCCTCCTTTTCTTCCTAATTTTGTGACCCTGTGGGCCCCAGTTTCTGTTGAGCTTCCTAGTTCTCCACTTTGCTCCAAGATCAATGGAAAGTCACTATCTTTCCCTCAAAACCAGCTCCCAGAGCCCGAATCTGCTTCAGCAAGAAACACAGTGGCCTACAATGGGCCACCTGTAACCCAACAGAGCAAGACGTTGGTACCACTCAGAATCATCCAGGCCAAATGAAGTACAGAAGCAACTCTCATTAGCAAGCTGAGGGTCACCCAAGGGCTTTGTCTGGGTGACATACGGAATCTATAAGCAGGGGTTAGGGATGAGCAGAAGGAAACTCACGTGTAGAGGAGATCTGATTTAAGGCCCCCTAAGACCTTATGCTCAAGACGAGTGCTTAGCCTAGATCATCTAAAAGAGAGGAGAAATTCCCAGCCAATGGGGTGTTTTGCTTATTTGCAAATGCTGTATTTAATTGCAATCAAATCCCTTATTCCTTACAGGTTAGCACAGACGATTCCAGCATCAGAAAGGTAGATCCAAAAGGTCGGAGTGCACTGTTGGCCGATATCCAGCAAGGAACGCGCCTGCGAAAAGTCACCCAGATCAATGACCGCAGTGCCCCACAAATCGAGAGTAAGTGAGCAGCTGCATGGAGGCTGCCAAGGGCCCAGGACGGGGAAGGGATCTGCAGCAGTGCCAGACTCATTACTGCCTGGGCTGCATTTGTGGTCCAGGGCACACTCAGACCACCTCAGACCTGCTTAATGACGGGCCATTGGGCCAGCAATTCGAGCCTTCCTTTCCAAAGGTTTGCAGTACTTTTCAAACACAAAACAACAAAACCCCTTCATGGAGGGAAACATTTTTTAAATTGTGATTAAAATATACATAAATTTCAGCATTTTTACCATTTTAAAATGTCCCATTCAGTAGTATCCGATCATTCACAATACTATTTCAACCATCCTTCTATTTCCAGAACATTCCCATACCCCAAAGAGAAGCCCCAAAGTGCTAGCAGTCACTCTCCATTCTTCCCAGCCCCAGCCTGGTCCATGGATCCTCTGTGCCCCTGTGGATTTGCTTCTCCTGGATATTTCATAGATGTGGAATTGTGTCACATGCACATTCTGCATCTGGCTTCTCCCACTTGGCATGATGCTTTCAAGTTCTATGTTGTACCATGTATCAATAACTCAGTTGCTTTTTGCAGACTAATTCATTGGATGGGAAGATCGCATTTTGTGCATCTGTTATGGGTGACTTGAAAGATCACTCACTTACCATATGTCAGCACAGTTCTCAAACTCATTGATACAAAGGGAAGTTCTTGTTTTTTTAAACCCAGTTCTTTAGTTTTTCACAAGGCAAAAGCTGTATTTAGAATTGTATTTCCCAGAATCCTATGCCTGCAGCCTTCTGTCCCCCGGAGCATGATAAAGAAAGAGGAGCCCTGTGCTGGGGCTAGATGACTCTGGAGCTCTGCTTCTGACACCAGGCAAATTAGATAACCTCATGTGTTATTTTCTTGGTTTGGGTTTGTTTCTTTTTGGTTTGGGACTTTAAGTACCAGAGCATGCACTCTATCACTGACCTAGACACACAGATGCTGGGGAACATCGTTGAGGCTCAATTTGCCTATCTGCAAAATGGAGGGGATAATAAAATGAAGTTTTTATTTTATTTTGGTCAAGTTTGCTGAAGATTAAAATGGTATGTTCAGAACTATTTAGTAGTGGAGGTATTACTATGTCTTCATGTATTTTACAATGACAGGCATAATGGTAATTCTTAAAGATAGTCCTAAAACTATACTTGTATCTCAATATTCTATAACAATTTGTTAATGCATAAAGATAGACATTTTTAAGATTTATATTTATTATTTTTAATTATGTGTCTGTGTGTGGATATGCACATGTGAGTGCAATTGCCCCAAGAAGTCAGAGACATAGGATCCCCTGGAGCTGGAGTTGTGAGCTGCCCAATGTAGGTGCTGGGAACTGAACTCAGGTCCTTAGGAAAGGCAGTATGCTCTTAACAGTTGAGCCATCTCTCCAGCCACAAAGATAGACATATTTTTAAAGAAACATTTTGAACTCTGATTATAATAAACATCTGTTTCTGGTTCCATCCATTGTGTAATTAGTTAAGCTCAATTAGCAAACTGATCCATATTGTTGGAACACCCACTTTCTAATCACTTCAGCAATGCATATAATATGCAGAATAGTCTGGCCACTCATCCACCTGTGGGCATTGTGCTCTAATTGCTCTCTGCGTATTCGATTGAGTTTGTCAACATTTCAGAAATTCTTAAGTGAATACCTTCTGAGTTTCTATGGTTGATAATCACCATATCTGGAAGGCTGGCGTTAGTGACCTCCAGGTTGCATGAAAAACATGTGCAAGGAGGCATGAGCTGCTCAGGGCCTGAGAACTGAGGAGCAGGAAGGAAAATTCCAATGCAGAAATCATTGCAGCCTTTAACTTCCTGTTTGGGGTTCTGCTCAGTGTTTGGGCCAAGACATTAAAATGACTGACTGAATTAAGCCTTGAGCTTTCCTTTTCTAGACCTTTCAATGTCAAGTGGGTTTTTTAACTTGCAAAATGTTTCAGTCCTCTGTGAGCATCTACCAGGTGACGGTATACTCAGGGTTGCTGATCACAAATGGTCTGCACTTTGGTAGGGCTAGATGGGGTAGCAGAAGGCTAGGCATGGGGAAGACCCTGAGTGGAAGGGTAATGTTGGAAGGGGATAAAGGAAAGTTGCCAAGGGCAGTGTTAGACCATGGTCTGGACTAAGAGAGGGCTGCTCAGTTCTCCCCACCACCTTCTTGCTTCTCTTTAGATTCAAAAGGAACCAACAAAGATGGAGGTGGTGCTGGGAACTCCAGAGGAGGAAGCACGCCCCCAGCCCTGGGAGATCTCTTTGCTGGTGGTTTTCCTGTGTTGCGACCAGCAGGCCAGAGGGATGTAGCAGGTAAGGAAAAGTCCAGACTGGTGACCTCGTGGTCTTCCTTTATACCTTTAATAGGTGGAGCCACCTGGGCAAGCTGTATATGCTAGTGGTGCATTGTTCATGAAGTCACATAGTAAGAAATCATGTATGTATTTGAGAACTTTAAAAGTTTCCAAAGCATAGAATTGTTCTTTAGGAATCTTACAATCTCATTTTTCAAAATTTCCACATCATAATATCTGATAAGTGACTTATATAACAAAGGTGTGATGTTAGACAGAGGATGCCCATAGTAATACATACTGCAATGCTGTGGGCCCACTAGCAATTATATGAATTGTAATGAATCTACATCACTGAGCAGTTAGGCACTGCTGTGTACAAAACATCAAAACTTAAGAGCTTTAAACCACCATTTATTTAACCTATAATTCTGATAGCAAACTAGGGTAGTCTCAGCAAGGCTCCTTTAGCATCTGCAAACAACTGCAAGTTGGAGAAATGACTTACTTCTCCTGTCTGGGGCCTCAGCTGAACAATTGGATTGGCTCTCCTCAGAGCCACATGCTGTCAGTCTCTAGCAGGCTGTCTAGGGCTTGTCACTTTGTTGGGTTCCAAGACAGAAGCAAGATGTATACAGTTTCTTGAGGCTTGAGGAAGTGTTGTCAGGAACGAACTTGGGAAGTCTAGGAAGTGTTACTTCCTGCTTCATCCTCAAAGCCAAAACTAGTGCCAAAGCCAGCCAGGGTAGGGAAGGGAACTTCAGCTCCTGAAGACAGCACCTGCACAATCACATTCAAAGATGCTGGAGTCTTGCCTGACTGGGTAATTTTTTGTTCACAGTCTACAACAATAATTTGTGCTTTGATGAGCATTCAGTATTTTAAAATCGTTGTATTAAAATTAGATAAATGCACACTTATTGTGGAGGAGGACAGTGTTTTGCTTAATATTGTCTTGGAGGAGGATAGCTCCAGCTGGAACGGGCCTTGGGGCTTGAACTCCCAGTGCTGCCCTCTTGCCTGGACTTTCTCCTTCGGATATTGCGGATCTAACCCAGAATGTGTTTCATTTCCAGGTGGCAAGGCAGGGCAAGGCCCTGGCTCCCGAGCTCCTTCTCCCAGGCTTCCTACCAAAACCATCAGCGGCCCACTTCCTGCCCCTGCATCTCCCAGGCTGGGCCAAGCCTCAGAGGCTCACAGCTCCTCTCGTCCAGTCCCTCTTCGCCCCAACGTGCCTGCCCCACCACCTCCCACCCCACCTCCGCCGCCACCTCTGCCACCACCTCTGCCCCTGTCTTCCCCCATCAAAGCCCCACTGGTGTCCCCACTTGTCCCTCCGACCAAAGGGAACCCCACCGTGATGGCACCCTCTGTCCCCTGTG
>NW_008345290.1:9619479-9621494 GCF_000622305.1 Nannospalax galili
CAGTGCTCGGAGACAAGGCCTTGCGGCCCCAGCTAACCCCGCTGCCTCTGCCACCCATCCCGCCCCCTCTCCCTCTCCTCCCGCCTCGTGGGTGCCCAGGGCTCCATGCGGAGCCCACCAGCCCCGCTCAGGAGGTGCGAGAACCTCCTGGCCCACCGCCACCCCCACCGCTCCCCATCTACGCCTCCTGCTCCCCAAGGGCCCCTGTGCCTGCGCCCCCTTTGCCAAGTGGGAACACCAGCAGCGAGGCTCCTCCCCCACTACCCCCCAAGTCCCCTAGCTTCCAGGCGCAGCCTCAGCCGCCAAAGGCCAGTGCTTCTTCCATGCCAGGTGCTCCAGGCTCACAGGCGATCCTGCAGAAGAAGCGGCGAGGCCCAGGTAAAGCTGCATGCCAGGCTCCTCTGAGCCATGTGACAACCTTGGCAGGACTCAAGTTTTGGGGTTTGGTTCCCATCAGGGCTCTTCAGTGGTCCTGATGGAAAACCTGGCCCATCTATGGGACTGTATTGTCTGAGAGATGGACGCCATTCATGAGGGAGGCTGGGAGACCTGTCTCAGATCCTGTGGAAGGTACAGGGGTGATACTGGCCTCCGTCCTTTTGCCATGACTAACTGTGTCACACTGGGCAACCACTTAGCCTCTCTGTGCTTCCTTCTGTGTGAAATGGATCTTCAACAGACTATTGTTAAGATTGAGTCTTGTAGTAGAGTACTTGACATGGCCTAGCAGCACTGCTGTCTCCCAAGAGAAGAGGCATTTATTCTTCCAGCAGTCCCACTCCAGACTTTCTCCCTGAGGTGGGTGCGGCTTTTGGAACAGTCTAGTTTAATCTTTGCCTGAGTGGTGCCTGTCTGGCTTCCAGCTGGAGGCTAAGCCCACCCCACTGGATGCACATCCTGCATTTTGGCAGGTTCTCCAGCTGACTCAGGAAAACAGGCCTGTATTTTGAGCCAAAGAATAAAATAATTCCTTCACATACAGACAAGAGGATTGTAAATTAAGTGCTCACCCTCGAGACTGATTCCCCTAGTCTCTGTAGGGGGTGAGGTTTCAAGCACACTGGTGGTGCCCTTCCACATAGAAAGTACAAATACACACGTATGTGCATACACGCAGAAGCACTCAAGTGTATATGTTCATGACAATCACATTCACATATATCTGTGCTCAAAGACACAGAAAAAAACTCCACACATGGGTCTATCATATACACACCACATACACATATACATATATATGTACTATGTGGATACATAGTTCACAACACACATATATATACATAGCATATACATATATGCATCCACTCCACACATATACACACATAAATACGCATACACATACACACCACATATGCATATACATACTACATGCACAAATAGCACACATGCACACAAATATACACACAACTCACACACACACACATGCACAAGTACACATACCACATATGCACATGTATACATACAAGTGTCACACAAGTGCATGTGTACATACAAGTACATACACAACACACATATGCATGCATACCACACATGTACATACTCATGTATACACACAGCACACATGCATATGTGCACTACACATGCATGTACTATGCATATGCACAAACACATGTAAACACATACCACACATATTCACACACACAAACCACATACATACACATGCCACACCATGTATCTACACACACACACACACACATACACACATGTACACATATAAACAGTTTCCTTGAACTATAAGTGACACACACTACACTCTATCAGCTCATTTTACAGCAAATAAAAAAAATTGAAGTCACTCATAATAACATCACTGAGATGCAAGCTGTCATTTGAATGTGTTTTCTTCTTGTTTTTCTGAATACATGTAAATTTACAGGGTTAATGATGTTTTTCATACATGAATGTTTATTCTTTTTACTATTACATTAAAAGCGGTTTTGTCAAATTAGTAAAATTTATTTATTATAAATTTATTTACATATAAATATAAGTGAATTACTATCATAGCCAGTATA
>NW_008345290.1:9621535-9645693 GCF_000622305.1 Nannospalax galili
CATTAAAAGCTTTTGTCAAATTAGTAAAATTTATTTATTATAAATTTATTTACATATAAATATAAGTGAATTACTATCATAGCCAGTATATACTATATTTCTGGTGTTAGGGTATTTAAGCTGATTCCATCTTTTATTTCTATGAAATATTGTAGAAAATAATTTTAGAAATTTTAGTGTACATTATGGATAAATTTTAAGGATGAGTTCCAAAAAGAGAATTCCTTTTTTTTTTTCAAATTTAAAAAGTGAATTATATTTGAGGAAAAAGCATAAATATTTGCAACATGTTAATTAGTAGAGGCAAAACACATTACCATTGAAATGTACCTGATAATTTTTGTGTGTGTGTGTGTTATATTTTTTTTTACTTAGAAGAAGCATTTCATTACAACAGCATTGACATATTCAATAACAATTTCCAGAGCTAAGATGCATCTCTTTCAAAATTGGCTGTAAATTTTTAGGTTTACAGTTGAATTATTAGTTATACAATATTGTACTCAGTATAAACCCTATAAGACATAAAATTAAATGAGGTTTTAACCTTTAAAAAAGATCTCCATTATTAAAATACACAGTTTCATACAGAAAAATTCATTTTCAATGCAACTGACATTAAGATGTTTGCACATGCATTTTTAATCTCTATATAGCTGATTATTACTAGTGACGATCGATTAATTTCTGAGCTCCTTGGCATCTGAGCATGGATATAAGTTATCAGGTAGATTTCAATGATAATGTTTTTCACATCTACTAAGTATTATTATTTTTTAATTATTTATTTCATAACCAAATGATTAGAAGAGGCATTTTATTACAACAGCATTGACATACTCAATAACAATTTCCAGAGCTAAGATGCATCTCTTTCAAAATTACTGTAAATTTTTAGGTTTACAGTTGAATTGATACAGTTATACAATATTGTACTCCATATAACCCCTGTAAGACATCAAATTAGATGAGGTTTAAAGTTTTAAAAAAGATCTCCATTTCATTATTAAAATAGAGTTTCATACAGAAAAAATCATTTTTAATACATTCTGAGCTCCTTGGCATCTAAGCATGGATATAAAGTCATCAGGTAGATTTCAATGGTAGTGTTTTTCACATCTACCAATTATTGATAATTCCTAGTAAAAGGGCAAGGATATCTTTAAGACCTTTCTTTTTTGGAGGTGGGTAACTTCTCAACCAGCAGAGGGTCAGAGCCCCTTTAATCTTTTAGTGGGCATGTGGGGGCAAGGACATCGCTAGTGTTTTCCTTAAGTATCTAGGAAGGGAAGAGCAGAAAGGTGGAGGACTATGGCAGGGAAGAGGAAGGAGCATGGGTAGGAAGAGGAAGAAGTCTGGGAAGAGGAGAGGGAGGCTGGGAGGAGGTAGGAGGGAGAAGGAGACTGAGAGGAAAGGTGGGGGGAGGGAAGAGGCTGAGAAATTAAAGGAGGCTGGGAAGGCAAAGGAGGCTTAGAGGAAGGAGGAGGTTGGGTTGGCAGGAGAAGGAGGCTAGGAAGCCCTGGTGGTAGAGTAGAGGCTGGATGGTGCAGAAAGGGCGTGACCCTGTACCTGAAGCTCCTACATTCGCTCCAAATACCAAACCCCTGGTCAGTCACAGGTGCTTATCTGAACTCTTTATGTCTTTGGGTGTGTACAAAATGAGGGTACCCCTGCTTCAGCACAATGTGATAGGAAGAGAAGAGACTGCCATTGTGAGTGAGCATCCCACACAAGAACAGTGGGACAGTGTGATCCTTGTAAGGAGGTAGACAGAGTCACTGAGGAAACAGGGTGCCAGGATGCGGCTTGGGGACTGCCAGCAGAGTCAGCCAGAAAAGCACTGGTAGAGGAGTGAGGAAGTCTCTTACCTCCATGACCAGGGAAGGCTTGAGGAAGGAAGTTGGTGTAATTTGGGTCCTAGAGGGCAGGAAAGGTTTACCTGACTAGGAAGAAAACCAAGGTTTGCAATGCAGGGGAACCAGTGGGAGTAGAACCCGGAGGTAGGATCATCCCTGCCAGTCCTTCCTTTGGCCTCCCCCAGTTCTTGCCTGCAGGACTTCCTTCCCATCCCTACAGCTCTGCAGTGAGTCCCCTTCTGTGTGCTGTACCATCTGACCCTGTATGACAGTTAAGGTTGGCACACTTACTACATGCCTCTTAACTCATTTAATCTTTTCAACAACCTTAGGAAATATATGTACTAGTATTCCCATTTTACAGATGTGGAAACTAAGGAAGAAAGGGGCTATGTAAATTATGCCAATGGAGGATCTGTGATTCAATTTCATACAGGTTGGCTTGACTTGTTGCTCTCTTACTCAACTGATCACTTAACACCAGAGAGGCTAAATACCTAACCTATCACATGAAATTAGCAAACACTGTTGGAATGCCTACCCTCTTCTCTGTTAAGGAACCAGTGGGGCAAAGCTAAACCCACCTCCAGTTCCACCTGCAAGATCACCCACCACAGAGCTTTCCAGCAAGAGCCAGCAGCCTGGAGGACAGCTGCGAAATGGAAGCCAGCACCTGATGGGTGAGAATGGAGGCCTGTGGGGTGGGCTGCTTGAGAACATGAGTTCTCCTGGTTCCCAGGGACAGCTGAGCAGCCCTCCATGCTGTCATTACAGTGATTAGGGGCTCACTAGAGCACAGAACAACCTGCAAGATCTGTGAAATGGGGTTCCACTCTATATCTTCTGGGCAGATCTAGGACCCATTCTCTAGTCTGATTCAGATTTGAAGGAAAAGGCATCCAGTAATAGAACCATGCATGTGCATATGTGTGTGTGTGTGTGTGTGTGTGTGTGTGTGTGTGTGTGTGTGTATGTGTCCATGGAGAAATAAGTCCATGACCTCAGAAGACCAGAGTGACTTGGATGAGGGCGAGGAGCAAAAGGAAGCTCTGCCAAGCAGGAAGAAGGAAGCCACTTGGGGTCAATGACACCTCAGAACCTGTACAGTCCTTCCATGTACTGGCTACTCTCAGATCAGATGGCAGATCAGATGGGCCAAGAACAAGCCTTGGGCCCTCCTGACCTGCACCAGGAACTCCAGGCAGAATCCATTTCCTATGGAGAGCCTGGGCTTCACACTAGTCACAACCAAGCCCACATCTCTCCTTCCCCTCAAAGCCTTCCTGCCATTGGGAACCCCGAAGGTACACTTTTTGGTACCTAGTACCAGGTCCCCTCCTAGTACCTGCTTCTTCCCTGAGTCTTTTGAGTCCGGCTAGCCTTTTCTGCTCTTTCAGCAGCTCCCTTGGGTGGTGGAGAAGCTTGGGCTTTGATCAAGAATAACTATGCATTTTGCTTCCCCTCCTCTCAGCCAGGAAATCCAGAAAAGTAGGTAAATGTCTTGGGGAAATAACCCTTGCACAGAGTATAGGCAAGCAGGAAACACTGTTACTTGTGTGCTGAAAAGGGTCACACTTCAGTCATAATGGTAACTGGAGTGAACTTTATGTAAACATTTCCATGTCTCTCGTGTGTACAGATGACTTCGAGTCTAAATTCACCTTCCACTCCATGGAAGACTTTCCCCCTCCAGATGAATACAAACCATGCCAGAAGATTTACCCCAGCAAGGTCCCCAGAAGTAAGTACTACCTTGACAAGACCCTCCAAAGTACAGATAGCACTGTGACTTTACTGTCCCCCTGCAAGGACGTTGTGCTGTGCGTACTTCTGCAAGCTTAAGGATGTTTCATTTGGAGGTTTTCTATAGAACACCAGAATTAACTGGCATCTTGTTTGAAATTGCTGAAATTTGCCATGTGTCCTTCCCTCCCTGGGGCCTTTGACTAGGGGACCAAATGCCTAGACAACAGAGAACTGGGATACAGACTCTTCATAACCTGAATCCTCACCCATCAGAGTCTGACAAACATGAAATGAAAAAATATCCGTAGACCAGTGATTCTCAACCTTGGCCATGCGTGACAATGATTTAGAAGCTTTTTAAACTCCTGAAGGTCAGGCTGAATACAGAGTATCCAGGGTGAGACTGGATGTCAGGATGTCTGAAAACTACCAGTTAAATCCAGTACACAGTGAGGTGGACCCTCAGAGCCCAGGAGACTCTGCCTCCTGACTGCACTGTGTAGGCAAGCTCCAAGAGGCCTTCACTTGCCTTCCCTGTCCATCCTGGAGAGGAGAGTGCCGGATGGATACCCCTCAGGCCCAAAGCAGCAAGAAGGACTGAGAAAACCGAGGGCTGGAGAGCTGACTACTCGGGGACTTTTCCAGCTCCTTAGCATTGCTGTGCGATTCCTGCATGGTGCTAGGTCAGTCCATAACCCAGGAGGTAGGAGAGGGCAGAATCAACAATATAGGCTAGATGTATTCTTACCCATCACCAAAGTGGGACCTTTACTCGTATTCGTCTTTGCACTCAAATGGAAAATCATGTGTTTAAGGCTGCCCCAAAACCAGGAGTCCAGAACCGGACTCGGTGTAGCTATCCTTGAGAGGGTCTGGTGCAGTCCCTTTTGTGGGG
This sequence comes from Nannospalax galili, assembly GCF_000622305.1. Classification (NCBI taxonomy): domain Eukaryota; kingdom Metazoa; phylum Chordata; class Mammalia; order Rodentia; family Spalacidae; genus Nannospalax; species Nannospalax galili. The sequence goes on from NW_008345290.1 coordinate 9,626,033, forward strand.
CTCAGTTTCCTGGAAGCAGAGTAGAGGGCATCTGCCCTGCACTTGACAGAGATGCTGTTAGCATCAGCCTAAACAGAGCTCTTTCTGCTGGCTATGGGTCCTCACTGTAGAGAGAGGGGGGCCTGCTGTGCCCTTTGAATAACCCCTCTGTCCTGGATTAAGACAAAGGAGAGGACATGGGAGACCAATCCTCCTTAGGGTTCTGATGGATAGTGAAAAGCCAGCCATGAGTGAAAACAGGTGCTGTGTCTGTCTGGCATTCCAACTCAGGGCAGCATATATACCCTGTGAGATCAGAGCCTACAGTGAGAGGTGAGGTTCTCAAACTCACCACACAACCCCTGAAATAGATGGGTAAGGAAATAACCTGTTTGTCTTAATGCACAAGTGTGCTAATGATTGTTTACAGAACACCCCAGTTAACTGACATCAGATTTAGAATTGCCAAATTCCAAACCATTGAGGATGCATGATGGGCCTGGACATGGAGGCAGAAGTTAGGGATCCAAAGACCTAGGGAGAAAACTACCTTTCCACATGAGGCATCCTGGGGATAGGGCAGACTGGGAGAGAGCATGACTGTGCTGGTGCATTTAGGAATCACAAGTGTGGGGCTGGAGAGATGGCTCAGCGGTTAAGAGCACTCACTATTCTTGCAGAGGACCAGGGTCTGAGTCCCAGAACCCACATGGCGACTAACAGCTGTCCTTAATTGCAGGGCATTGCACAGCACAGGTGCACCTACCTACATGCAAGAAATATACTCACACACAGAAAATAAAAATAATAAATAAAATATTTTTTTAAAAGGAATCACAAGAGTCTTGGTGTATCAGGGCCCAAGGTGGCAGGCTGGATGAGGCCATAAAAGTGGCACAAGGCTCAGGCTGCAGAATTGTCCAAGTTTACTTTCTATTGCTGTGATAAAACATTCTAACCAAAACCAACTTAGAGGGGAAAGGTTTATTGCATCTTACACTTCCAAGTAACAGTTCATCATTGAGGGAAGCCAGGATCAGAATTCAGGGCAGGAACATGGAGGCAGGAACCAAAGCACAAACCGTGGAGGAGGAACACTGCTTACGGGCTTGCTCCTCTGGGCTGTGCTCAGCCTGCTTTCTTATATAACCCAGGACCACTGGCCCAGGAATGATACCACCTACAGTGGGCTGGGCCTTCCCACATCACTTAACAATCAAGAAAATGCCTCACAGACATACCCATTGACAGTCCCATAGAGGAAATTCCCCAACTGAGGTTTCCTCTTCCTAGTTGTCAAGTTGACAGCTAAAGCTATTCAGCACAGGACTGTCAGTAAACAATACCCTGTGTCCCTGTCCTTGCAGAGGGACCTTATAAAGTTCTATCTTGTAAAATATGCACAGATATCAGATGGACAAAGACTTGGGTGTCTTATTCTGAGTGAAAGACAGGACTTAGGTGTCAATCTGTTCAAGAGCATGTCCTTTAGTGACTAAGACCTCCCATTAGGTCCTACCTCTTAAAGGTTTCACCACCTCTGGATGACCATAAGGAAACACTTTTCTAGACACTTGGTCAGTTACTCATATGTGTTCATAACAATGGTGACAGCATGTACAAGTTCCATGAAAGCTCAAACCAGAAAAAAAAATCTCAGCATAGACATGAGGAATTGGGTAAGAAACACCAACCCAACCTAAGGAAATTATGACAACTGATGGCTCGTGGGAGGAACAGAGACAGTCTTTTCAAGGATGGAACTCTTGGTAGGTTAACCAGGCTCCAGTGAATGGGCATACACTGAAGGACATTTGGGAGCACAAATTAGACTCTATAGGCTTTACAGAGATATACACACACACACATATATATGCAGATATATGTATACACACACATATATAATACATTAAATTGAGCAGGGGACAGTAAGGGGAGGTGCAGATAGGGAAGGGGATCCAAATACCATCAAATTATATTGTATGAAAAATTCCAAAACTCCAATTTAAAAGGGAGGCAAACATTCTACCACTTCCCAATAGCACCACAAAACTTTTATCATATAGTCCTTTGAGGGATAGTTCAGATCCAAATTACAGCATGTCCCATCAGTTCCTCTCAAGGGTGTAGACCCCAAAGAATTTTAAATTAGTGTTTACACAAAAATGTGGCTGTTAGCAGGGCAAGAGAGATGATTCAGTGGTTAAGAGCAATTATTGCTCTTGCAGAGGTGAGCAGGGTTCAGTTCCCATCACCTACATCAAGGCTTATAACTATCTGTAACTCCAGTTCCATGAGATCCAAAGCCCTCTTCTGGCCTCCACAGGCACTGCTGACATGTCATGTGCTTACATACATGCAAGCAGAACACATGCACATAAAATAAAAATAAATAAATCTTCCAAAAGGTGGATATTTGTAGGAGAACAGCTGACAATTATCAAGTGTCATAAACAGTTCTGACCAATCAACCAAGTTGGTATAGCCATTCCTTGGAACATGGTTCAACCGTAAGAAGGAATCAGTACTAAGACAGACTACAGTCTCAATGGAGCTTGAAAAAAAAAACACTGCGCTAAGTGAAAGAAATCACCCACCAACCCCCAAGGCCACATAATGTACCATTCCATTTATATGAAATGTCAAAAATCAGCAAGCCCATTAGAGACGGCCTGTTAGTGGTTTCCAGGAGCTAGGGCAAGGGAAATGGGAAGTGATGGCTAACTGATACTGTAGTGTCCCTTTAAGGTGATGAGTATTCTGGAACTCGCTAGTGGTGATGGCTCCACAACCTTATGAATGCACTAAATGTCACTAAGAGTAAATTTCATTTTTTTAACTTCTGTAGTCCCAACAATGAAATGAAAGTGGCCAAAAAATTATCAGAAATATTGAGGGAAAATGCTTAGATCATAAATACTTAGTAGTGTGATAGAAAGAATGACATCATCATGATGTCAGCAGATACTGAAGTTCTCACCCACTGGAGAGATTTACATTGATGAGTACCCTGCATGCCCTTGAGAACCACAGTACAGTGGCAGATGGGAGGGAAGATACCACACTCGTAGTTTTATTCCCATGATCCCAGTAAAACCATGTCCATCTATCACTTCAGTGGAAAGTGGCTGATTTCAATGTGACTGTGATCACATCCCAATGTCAACCTTTTTAATGAATATTTTTAATTACTTTTAAAAATTATGTGTATGTGTCTATGTGTAGATATGTGCACATGGGTGCAGGTAGGTGCCCACAAAGGTCAGAGGCCTCAGATTCCCCAGGACCTGGAATTATAGATGATTGTGAGCCACCTAATGTAGGTGCTGGGAATAGAACTTGGGTCCTCTGCAAGAGCAATATGTGCTCTTAACTGCTGAGCTATCTCTCCGGCCCTCTAACTTCTACTTTTTAAAGGAATTTTCAATTGTGGGGAAAAAAAACCCATAAAATATGAAATTCCCTCATCTAAACCATTTTTAATGTCTGGGGCAGTTAAGTGTGCAACCAAACTTCAGAATGATTCTCATCTTGTAAAACCGAAATTCTATACTCATTAAATAACTCCAGGCCTCTTTCTTCCCTTAGCCCCGGACAACTACCATTCTGCTTTTTGTCTCTAAGATTCTGAGTGTTCCTAAATATCCAATGTAGGTAGAAGCGCATGCTATTTATTTTTTGTTACTGACTTGTTTCATCACGTCATAGTTTATGTCAGAATACCATTCTCTTCTAAGGCTGAATAACATTCTCTTGAATATACTAATATGTATGTGTGTATTAAATATTACATGGTATATAGTGTTTCTGTATATACCATGATTCGTTTATCCATTCAGCCATTGTGTCATATCAAAGGGTAACTGTCTTTAATGGTTGGAGGGCTACCATACTGTCTCCCACAGCAGCTCCTCTATTTTTCATTTTCACCATCTTTGCCAAGGTTTCAACTTTCTCCACATCTTCACCAATACTTGTTGTCTTCCATTTTTAAATTTCATTTAAATTTCTTGTCGCTTTTTTATTTTATCATAGCCACTCTAATGGGTGTCGTGTGGTATCTCGTCATCCAACTCCTGTTTTAAGTGTTATTTATGATGAAACTAGCCACAGTTATTTTCATGAGCAACAGAACTTCTTACCAAGCACTGCGTAACTTTAACAGTACCAAGTATTCATGTATTCAAGTATTCATAAAAACCAAAGGACTAGAATGTCCCGAGAGTGTAACATTCGGCAGAAAAAAACACATGGCCAAACGTTATCTAGTTCTGCCTTTGTGCTGACAGTGGGGCAGGATCCTCACAGCTCCTGGTAATGCTGTTCACCACACCATCGCTGAGCTGCCTTCTGGCATCCCACTGCTTCTCCCACAGTGCTGCCCTTCCTAGACACACCTTGTTTCTCTGAGACCACAGAGATGCTGTGTATTAAGTCATCTCATCTCCCTCCAGCCCCTGACCTTCCCCACTCCGTCTCTACTTACTCTCCTCTTCTCTTTCCAGCAAGTCCTCTCAGGCTTTCTGCCCTCTCAGCTGTGGCAAGGTTGCGCCACTCACGACCACCAGTGGACCTCCATGTCAGCACTCCCTGTGGGTCAGAGGTGTTAGCGGTGGTCCAGCATCGCCTCTTGCTAACAGCCTCACCCCCTTACTGCCGCTCCTGCTTTGTTGTTACATCAAAAGCTTCGGTCATCTTTGACTTCTTTCTGTCTCTTCTGCTCCCACATGGCAATACTTTACTAGAGAATTCCAAGCACACTCCTGCCTCTGGGTTCTTTGCAGCAGTTGTTCCTGGACACCCACATCATCACTGCCCATTTCCTCTGGAACTTAGAGCAGACAGTGCATGTTCTCATCAGCTCAGGCCAGCTAGCTCAACAGACATGTGTCTTCTCACAGTTCGGGAGGCTGAGAAATCTAAGGTCAGTGTGCTACCTGATTCTGTCTCTAGGGAGGGTGCTTTCTTCTTTGCAGAGGAGTGTCCCTATCCTTGTGGCCTCATAAAACCCTGCTCACCTGCCAAATACCATTAGATTGAATGTTAAGATTTCAACATACGAATTTTGGGGTGATTCAGTTCAATGTGTAAGCACCTTATCAAAGGGGCCCTCCTGCTATTAATAGCCCAATACTTTATATTTTCTTCATGCTGTATTTTAATTGTCTTCAAAGCACTTGTGCTCACCTGACATTTGTTTCTTTTCTCAAAATAGTGTAAGGCCTGAATGCCAGGGACTGCATCAGTTTTTATCCACTGACCTATCTCCAGCTCCCAGGATGGGGCCATGCACATACTCTGTAAATATTTGTTGAATTAAAAAATAAAAATGTAGGGACTGGAGAGATGGCTTAGTGATTAGGAACACTGGCTGTTCTTGCAAAAGACCTGGGTTAGAATCCCAGCACCCACATGGCAGCTAACAACTGTCCATAATTCCAGTTCTAGGGAATCCGATGGCTTCTTCTCTCCTCTTCAGGCATTGCATGACATGCATGCACTTACATACATGCAGGCAATATATGCATACACTTAAAATAAAGATATAAATAAATAAATAAAAGCGTAGCAAGGTGTGGTGGCATTCATCTTTAATGCCAGCTCTTGAGAGGCACAGGAAAGCAGATCTCTGTGAGATCGAGACCAGCCTGGTCTACATGGTGAGTTCTAGGCCAGCTGCGGCTACGGGGAGATGCTGTCTCAAAAGCAAAACAAAAACAAAAATTAAAAATATAGTCACTCATTGCTAACCCACTTATGGAGTAGAAACATTTGTAAATAGCAACATTTCCATTGATGCAAAACAGATTCATGTACTAGAATTCTTTGACCATTAAAACAAGTGTATTGAATGTTCAGTGACACGGGAAAATGTTAACACTACCACAATACAAGCAAGAATATACAAAAAGAACATGAAATCTACATTTCATAAAAATTTAATTAATTTATGTGTCGTGTAGTAAGGAAGACTGATCAAACAGAGAAAGAGACTAGAAATATAACAAAGTATTGAAAGTGATTAGCATTCAGTGGTGAGATAATGACTTTCATTTTTTCTTTACTGATTTATCCAAATTTTGGTAATAAATTCGTACTGCTTTCAATGATCATTAAAAGTAACTTTAAATTGCAATTTATACGGAAAGAGGATAGGATTAGCTAACTTCTGGTCCACACACCTACATAGGAAGAAGTAGAGACCTATTGTAGGTAGGGTGACCCATCTCAGGACCATGTGAGTTGAATCCTCTCCTGAGGGGATGTGGTCTCTCTCCTACCAGCCAGGACAGTGACAGTGACACTAGGAAGATGGGAAGGCCAGGTATGCAATGTTGAAGGTTTGGAGCCTTCTGAATAAGAAGACCACTTGGAGCCATCCATCCCATTTCCTCTGTGTACAGCTGTGAGGCAGAAGTAAAGAAAGTGACCTATCTGTGTCCCCAGCTGGAGCCAAAGTCAGAGCTAGTGCCCAGCATCTGTTCCATGCCCAGCACTTTTTGTCTCTCATGGTGTTGCCTCTGTACTTTCATGCCAAGGTTTAGACAGTGTTGGCCCAGGACCAACAGGTTGGATCCTCACAGGAGTCACCATTTCCCAAACAGATTTAACAGTGCACAGAAATTACACTCCTAGGTTGGGTGTTAGTATATCCAAGAGACCATGTCTTAATAGCCAAGCAAATGTGTAAATCCTTTCTGCACTCTGATCAAGTCCTGCCTATTCATCCTCCTGTTGCCTGCTAGAAAATAGATTTTCTAACCCCCCTGCAACAAGAAAATTTGGCTGTGCTTGGAAAAAGATAACAAAGTTTACTTCGTTTGCACATGACAAAAACTAAGGCTAGAAGCCAGCACGGCCCCAGCCTCTTCTCCTTGGCCCAAGCACAGATAACATTTAAGCCCTCAGCCTCACTGCCTTTGCAGCCACAGCTGTGGCCGTGGGTGAGGTAAGGATGTGCCTCTGCCGAGACAGCACAGTTGAACAATGCAGCTGGCTTTCAATGCAGCAGGGGATTGGGATGGGGAAGAAGGGTAACATATAGTTCTTACTATGAACTACAGTAGCAAAAGTAGGAAAACTGCCTTTCTGCTGGATCTGAAACACCCATCCAGGGAAAAGCAGCAGGTGTATCCACAGAGTGGCCCCAAGGAGAGTCTAGAGGTATCTCATAAGGGAACATGCCCCTGATGTGACCCTGGCTGACCCTGAGGTTGTCCTGCCACTCACTCCTAGCAGCAGCAAAGTTCTCCCTTCTTCTCCTCCAACTTCCTTTCTCTTCTTTCTGGTCATCTTTGTGAAAAGTGGTGGGAAACGCCTACCCATGAAGCCTGTTTTACTGCCCGGTGGTTTTCAGATGGGCTAGGGGTTGCTCATGGGGAAGGTGGGCAATGTCCAGAGTCTTTGTGCTGGTTACAGGTAGGCCTGGGCTTGCACAAGGCTGCTGTGGGCTCTGAGGGAACAGAGATCAGAGATGTGGCAAGCATTGCACAGTATACAGGACAGACCCACCTACCTAATTAGTAAAGATGAGACTGTAAGAACTGTGTCCAGTGAATGGTTTTTCTGAGGTGAACAGTATCCTTAGCTTTATGCTTAAAAGCTAAGGACAATAATCTGTAAGCCTGACCTCCCACCTGGATAGAATGGTAATTGTATCATCCAATAGGAAAATTTTCAGTTTATTGTTTATGTTTTTAATGAATTCTAAAAGTAGCCTAGATTATTCTTTTGATACAATTTCATCTTCCCAAATTGTCTTCATAAACATTTCGACATCTCCTTAGTCTTCCACAAGGTCACCCTGAACTCTGTTCACCTAAAAGATTTTGATACACGGGCTATCCTCAGTTTCACTATTATAAGTGACCGCATTGCTTTCTAAGCACACAGCAACAGGAATTACTGGAGGACTTTGAGACATGGTTATTTAATTCCTAGGCCCTGACAGCAGCAGGATAGAGTGGGGTGGGGGGGTCTCCTAACAAATGCCTCGAAAGAAAAGACACTAGGAGATATGGTTCAGAACAGTTGACTAAAGGGAGGGTTCTGGAAAACTTAGGAATGTGAATTTAAAACTTGAGTAGACTATCTGAAAAGAAAAATGTAGGAAAAAAGTTTGGTAGATTAGCCCTAGACTTTTTGCTGTGATGACCCAGGGATAGACAATTGGGATTGGGGGCTGGTCATGCAGGCTAAGCGGCATTTGGGTTTTTTATTTCCCATCATCTTCTGTAGTCGTTCAGTTCTTAACTATAGCAATATATTCTCTTGTAACTTGTGTGATATTGGAGTTACACTGTTGGAGCTCATGGAATGGAAGTCTGAATCATGTCAGCAGTCAATGACCTTAAGCTGTTTTAACAGACCCTGCACTGTGTTTGGGTTGCCATAGTGACAGGCAGACAAATGTGCTTGGAGGTCGGGTATGTTAGTCAGGAAACCCTTATTTGCATTTAGCTGACAGGCCTTAAAAATGTGTTCTCAAAGAGCACTGCATGTGACTCCCTGATTTCGTGGACTATGACATAGAAGCCAGGGTGAAAATGCACAGTCTAAAGCCAGAAGGTGAAGGTTTCAGGTTAGGCTCTTGTTGCCTATCGGTTCCTTTGCCTATACTTTAAAGTGCTGGTTTAGCAGAAGTTTCTCCGTAGGATGTACAGTGGCCCTGGGCTGTCAGCTATGAAATCACTCTACTCTTGTTTCTCTCAGGTCGCACACCTGGTCCCTGGCTCCAAGCTGAGACAGCTGGGCAGAGTTCTGATGACATCAAAAGCAGAAATTCTCAGGTAATGGAACAGTTTCAGATTCTGCCCTGTGAAAGGGGCTTTCTCTTTCACATTCCAATACCATTATGTGCAGAAGCAAGTGTTGTCGCTCAGAACCCCCTTAATCTCATCTGTAATGTGCACTTCCATCACCCCAGTCTTCCCCAAGTGTGATCATTTGACAAGAGTGTAGGGAAACCTCATAGAATTTATAATATATAATTCAGTGTTCTCTCTTGCCTGTGCAATGCAGTTCCTTGGGGCTTTTTCCTCCAACAGTATTGATTGATATTGATCAAATTTAATCACAGTCCAAGTGCTGGTGACTACAGGTAACTGTCAAAGCTAGGAGGGAAATCACGTAAGTGCCGTGTGCTGTCCTTTTAAAGAAATGCTCTTGTTCTCACCCAAAGCAAGCTTTACCAAGAGTTTTCTAACCTGGGCAGAGATGACATCTCTCATAGCACATAATGAGGTCTTGTCTTTTGTTTCTTTGAACACACAAATCCCATGCTGCCCTGGCCTATTCCTGTTTCAGTGTTCTGTGTAACAAACAACAGGTCGATTGTTGATGAACTGGGTCATTCAGCAGCTGTATGAAGTCAAGGAAAGTGACCTGACTAGGAAGGCACTAGAGTCCTAAGAGCTCCACCTATCCCCAGGTGAGGAGGTACTTCCCCTATCAGGCAGGCCACCCCCCTTTTCTAACTAAAGGTAATGCAAGACCCACAATAACCACTCTCAGTGACCACAGGTTTAGAGTGGGTATATAATTGTAACAAGTTCACGAGGAGGAAAAAAGAGAGAAAAGTTATACACAAAATTATTAATGAGTGGTGAATAGGATTCTGGGAAGATGGCATGGTAAGAAGGGCCTGTAACCTGTCACTCTCCCTAGATAGCAGTTGCCCCTGCCTCTGTCTGGTGAAACTGTCTTGGAATTCTGGGATCAGTTGAAGATTTACAACGTCCAGAAAAGACTTGAGCAATAAATTGCAGTTGGTTCTATCATTTTCAGCTCATAACACATTAGCAGCTACCCATTTGCCACCCATCCCCTACTCCCACCGCATGATGGACAACAATGCACATACTCCTGGAGCAACTTCCACACACCTTATGGGAACCAAGTTGGGCAAGAAGAAAACCCCTCTCCTTCAGATCCACAGATTGGGGATCTGTGTTCCAATAGGCCATTGCTGTTTCTAATCACAGAGTTTCCTGTAACAAGGCAGTGCCCATTGCTGTCTTTACCCATCCCATCCCCACCCCCATTTTAGGAGGCCTCTCCCCTTCAGGCTAAGAAGATTTCTACAAGATTTTTTTCTTCCATTCATTTTTCTGTTTCCAATTTTGGGAGCTAAACATTAAGGACTTGGTCTGTGTTAGTCACCTTTTCTTGTTTGCTGTGATAAAATACAACAGCAACTTAAGTGGGGGAGGATTTATTTTGGCTCACAGTTAAGGGTTTCATGGTGGGAGTTCACAGGGGTGGAGCAGCTGATCACTTTGCACTGCAGTCAGGAAGCAGAGGGTAATAAATGTTTGTGCTCAGCTAGCCTGCTGCTTTTTATGCAGACCCAGACCCAAGCCCTGGGAATGGTGCCATCCACTTTTAGGGTAGATCTTCCAACCCCAATTAAGAAAATCCCGCACAAGCATTGCCAGGATAGACTCCTCATAGGCAGGCCCGGAGGCTTGTCTCTTAGGTGATTCCCTGTCAAGTTGATGTCAGTGGCAACCACCACAAGGCCATTTGAAGGGGATATTCTGTATCAAGGAAAGCAGAAGGTCTAATGCCCAGAAAAAGGCACAAGCTCAGAAAAATGCCTGAGAAGACTCAAGTTTACACCTTTGGTTGATTCTTAGCACAGAGATAACCTACAACTTTCAAAAATAAAATCAATGAAACAATCACAACGACCACAGAAAACAGCAAACCCTGGGGAAAGCAGAAAAATCTGGTTTCCAGGGTTATTGCATTATTTGATGAATGTATAGTTTTCAACAGTAACTGCAAAAATACAAAAGGCAGAGAAAGAAACAGAAAAGTGCAGCCCTTTCAACAGCGGGGAAGAGCAAGCAACAAAAATTATTCCTGAAAAAGAACTGATGGCAGATTCACCAAAGACTTTATGAGCTATCTTAAAGATGTCCAGAAAAGTAAAGGAAAATGTGGATAAAATCAAGAAAGTGGTTGATGAACAAAATAGAAATATCAATAAAAAGACAGAGGAGACTGCCAAAAAGAAGTTATAGAGTTGGCAAATACAACTGAATAATTTTTTTTTTGACTAGTAGAGAAAATGAATGGCAGATTGGAACAGGCAGAAAAGAACCAGAGAACTTAAAGATAAGACAAACTTACTTAGTCTGAAGAATGGAATAAAAAGAGGCCAAAAATGAGCAAATCCCAAGAAGCTTGTTGGGTACCATCAGGTGTGCCAAGGTGTTCACTGTGGGATTTAGAGGAGAAGGAGAGGAAGGGGTAGAAAGGCTATTTGAAGAAATAATAACTCAAATTTGATGAGAGAATTGAACATGAACACCTAAGAAGTTCAGTTAACTTAAGTAAGATGAGCTGAAAGAAATCCATACCAAGAAACACTGATCAGATTTGAAGGACAAAGAAAATCTTGAAAGCAGCAAGAATCAATTTGTCACATACAAAAGCTCTTCCGTAAGTCCATCAACAAATTTCTCCTCAGAACTTTCAGGGAGATGAGTTAGGTGGATGGATGCAGTGTTTAAAAGGAAAAAATGTCAGCTAAGAATACTGAATCTGGTAAAATTGTCCTTCAAAGTGAGGGAGAAATCCAGACGTTGACAAAGAAACAAAACCTAAGGGAGTTTATTCCCATTAGACCTGCCCTGCTGTCTTAGGTTTCAAAAATCGAATCCCTTTCTCACATCACTTTCCATGGCATGTCATCCAACTGCATAATGGCCCAGTTTACACCTTGGATCTAGAAAATGATCACTGACTTTTACTTTCTTCAAAGTGCATTTCTAAAGTTTATATGTTTTAGAATGAACAGACTACTTTTATGATAAGAAAAAAATAAGTATCATAACCACAGTCCTTGCATTTATAAAGCTCTTTATGTTTCTTGGTTACTTGCATACGTTCTCTTATTTGACCCTTTCATGACAACCTTGTGATCAAGCTGGAGAGATAACTTTGGTTCTATTTTCACAAAAAGGAGAACTGTGTCCCAGAAGGCTGAGTTAAACAAGGTCCCTCTCTGACTTCTGTCCAATGCCCTTGCCACTCTTCCTCACTGCTTGTCCTGACAAGCTCTGCTATCAGTGTGGCAGTTGTGTGAGCTGTTATACAGGATCTGGTGTCCAGCCTCATGGAAAGCACACACTTAACACTGATGGTGTTTATCTCATCTGACCACAGATCCTCACACTTCCAGCTCAGGCTCCCAGCCATGGGTTGACCACTGTGTTCATAAAGAAGAGGCTGTTCCCAATCCAAGGAAGAGTCATAATCTCATCTTTGGGCACCCCAAAGTCAAGATCTTTTTATGTCTCATTGGAAACCATCTTAATATATTTTCACTACGTTGAGACACACTAAACAATGCACAGAGAAACCACTGGGTTCTAGACAGTAGAGCCATGGAGCACTTGCTTTATGGATACAGTGGCATGCAGTGGGAGCCCTGGGCTGCAAGTCTCAGTAGCTAAGTCCCTTTCCCTCCTTTCTAGTGCCCTGACCTGTTGCATTTTTTTTTTTTTTTTGCTTTCCCTAAGCTTCCTACCAAGTGAACTGCTTATCCTTCATCCCATAAATGTTTATAAGATAACATTAGATCTCCATATACCACCAACTTTTTGTCCTACTTTACCTTTTTCCACCCACAACCCCTTGGGTAAAAACCAGCCCCTTGTGTATGATGTAGCCATCTCTTCTAACATGGTAGCCTTGTATGAACAAGGAAAAGCCGTGGTCCCTGCCCTGGAAGGTCCTCTGTAAGTAATGAGTCTTCTGACCCCACACAGTAATGTTCTGTCATGTTTCTGCAGTTATCGCTAAAGGCACTCCGGTGAGAAGATGGATGAAGCCAAGTTCCTGGGGTTCTCTCACAGGATGGACACTCCCAGGATAATGTGTCAGACTCTACCATAACCAAGCTCTATTCATTTGACATACAGGCTCTGAAGAGAGCAATTATTTATTGTAAATACATGATTTGCACGAGCTTAAAAGAAGCATTTTAGTCAACTTTTATTTGAGTTATATCTTAATATTTTTTAAAACACATCTTGGCATTTGTCTGTACAGATGGAGTCCCATCCCACCCCATAGTTTCCACTGTGACTGTAAATATGCTTGCAGGCTGGCCCTTCCTAGATTCTGAAACATTTTTCAGGGTGTCCTTAGTTCCAATGGTAGTTCCAAAGTCATAAGTATCCACAATAGCTTTTTATTGGCATAACTTCTATTCTCATCACACCAACTGCAAAATCAAACCAAATAATGCCTTATAAACAATACAGCTCAGAGGAAGTAGTGTGTCCCCAGGCCCCGGTGGTGCCACACAGCGTCCAGTTAGCGAGATGCCACTCTCGCTTCTTTTTAGCAGTACAGGGATGCCTTTTTGCTGCCTAATATGAATCTATCCCAACAAGACAGGGGTGGGCTTGGCCCCCCGGTGCCTTTTGCAGGGCCCTTTTTGTAACTGAACTATCTTATAAGTAGCCAATGCTCTTATTGTTTACAACTTCCCTAGCGTCCACATCCCCATCGCTTTCCTTCTATCCCTCTAAGTTCCCAACTCCAACTCCATCCCGGTAGCCAGGGTAAAGTCAATTTTATGAGATTTTAGTGTCTTTCCCCTGCAGGTTACAAATATATACAACTAGTGATTATAGTAAGCTGCTTATTTTACCTCAGAGGTCCCCCCCGACCCTAAGTGTTGGATTTCCATGGAAAATATGACATTCATCTTAATAAGAACAAAATTAGGAGATGGCTCGGTTGGTAAAGTACCTGCCTCGCAAGCATGAGAGCCTGAATTCAATAGCCAGCACCCACATAAAAAGTCAGATGTGTCGTCCCCATGCTGAGGAAGTGAAGGCAGGCTCTGGCCAGTTGGCCTAGACTAATCAGCATGCTTCAGGTCCCAGAGAGAGAAAACTTGCCTCAAAAAACAGCTCCTGAAGAACAACACCTGAGGTTGACATCTGGTCTCTACATGCCCACACATTCATGTGCACATGCATATACCTCACACAGGAATACACACACACACACACACACAAAAGAATAAAGCATCTCATAAATTAGGTCTCAAATATTTGGCCCTGCCTCCACCCTTTAGAAGTCTAGGAACACCTATCAGACCAAAGGAGCTCCCTCTGAGCAGAAGAACACATCACCTAACAGCTCTCTTGTCTTGTGCTGTGTGCCTACAAGTGACAGGAAGAAGTGTGCAGCTAGTCTAGCTGCCCTGAATACAGAGAGGTTCAGGCCAGCTGGAGCTGCTCTTCATACCCTTCCTTGAGCCTCAGGGAAGTGGAGGTGTGCTTTTGCATCTTGTCTGGCCTGAACTGCTCCCCATCCCTGGGAATGTGGAGGCTGTGACAAAAGGGGAGAAAAGAATAAAGCATCTCATAAATTAGGTCTCAAATATTTGGCCCTGCCTCCACCCTTTAGAAGTCTAGGAACACCTATCAGACCAAAGGAGCTCCCTCTGAGCAGAAGAACACATCACCTAACAGCTCTCTTGTCTTGTGCTGTGTGCCTACAAGTGACAGGAAGAAGTGTGCAGCTAGTCTAGCTGCCCTGAATACAGAGAGGTTCAGGCCAGCTGGAGCTGCTCTTCATACCCTTCCTTGAGCCTCAGGGAAGTGGAGGTGTGCTTTTGCATCTTGTCTGGCCTGAACTGCTCCCCATCCCTGGGAATGTGGAGGCTGTGACAAAAGGAGAGAAATAGAAGGAAGCCCTACACTGTGCTCAAAATACCTACAAATGAAAGCAAATGAGGGAGGGAGAACAATGGACAATAATGTACTACACATTGGAAGACCCCACTTGGGAACCTACACCCCAGGGACGTCAGCCCAGGCTGGGCCGTCCAGAAAATGTGAACAGGGAGAGCGCTCAGCTAGGGTGACCGCAAACACCTGGCTGTTGTCTGGAGAAAGTGCTAAGCTGATGTCCTACAATCAATGTTGTGCTTTCTTGTTCCAAGTAGGAAAAACTAACCCAGGGTCAAGTTCCCACGTCTAGGGGCCAAATTGGAATAGCTACATCAGTGGAAAAGAAGCTTCTGCAGACCTTTCATACTGCTGATTTATTGTGTTCATTCTGGAAGTTCTCAGAGAGGCCAAACTCCATTGAAGTAGTATCCACTCTTACTTCCTCCCAGCTGTGTGAAGTAATAATTACCCAAAATTTAATAATCATGAGGGCTATCAACAAGGGCAGTTTTGCTTTTGAAGCAGACTGCCTGCCTGGTGAGGGGTTCACTAAAACCAAACTATTCAAGGGTGGCTGGGAGGATGACTCAATGGGTAAAGTACCTGCTGCACAACCAAGAAAACAGGCAGATCCCTAAAGATCACTGGCCAGACAGCCTAGTCAAATTAGTGAGTTCCAGGTTTAGCGAGAAGCACTGCCTCAAGAAAACAATAGGGAGAGAAACCAAGAACGACACCTGACATTAGCCTCTGACCTCCACATGCATATGCACATCATGTACATGTAACACACAATAATAATAATTACAATAACAATAAAAGAAAAAATTTAAAAACTATTCATGGACAGAGGGAAGGAAGAAGCCAAAACCAAAAACCGCAATTAGGGAGCGATCTCAGGAATCTGGACTAGCATCTGTCCTCAAGACCTATCACTGACCTAGGACCCTCCAAGTTCAAGTGGGTGTGCCTAGTTCCCACCAGGAGTGTACAGGTTGAAGCTTTGACCATGAATTCAAATGTAGAGGCGTCCCTGCAGTCCTTGCTTGTTCTCATTATAGACTGTGACTCCCCCAGTGTCTCACCTGTCTTTTATATTTATTGATGTCTTCTACTGCAGTCATTCCTTTGTACCTAATAAACTTTAGTCAGTGGAAATTCTTACAGTTGTTTTCTTTGTGAAAACCCATCTAGGGTCATCAATATTAGTGTAAGCCAAGTGTTTTTAATAAACATGTACTAATTATGCATAGTTATGGAATACAGTGTGATGCAATGCAGGTACACAGTGTGTAACAATAAACCTGAGAATTGAAGACACATATTTGTAAGGATTAGGAGGGTTTCAAGGAAGATCAGAGCAAAATGGGTATCAACATGGACCATGGACTTCAAGACCATGAAGAACTCTACCTTTCTTTCTAAGATTTATTTTTACTTATGTATCCATGAGAGTGTATGTCATGTGTGTAGGGGTGCCCACAGAAGCTTGAGAAATCATATCCCCTTGAGCTGTAGTTACAGGCAGTTGGGAGCTAGGAACTGGTGCTAGGAATCGAACTCAGGTCCTCTGGAAGAGCAGCAAGCTCTCTTAATTGCTAAGCTATGTCTCCAGCCCCCATCTTTCTATTGGAAACTGATTCTATTAGAATGCTTGAAAAAAAACAAACAAGAGAGGGTAAAACTTTTTTCATGTGAATTTTTTAAAGTAGATAACAGTATATTCATCCATTTTATTACTACAATATGGCCAAATATATTGCTTATAAGTTCTGCTAATGTGCTGAAAAGGAAAAGTTTACTTTTTATTTTTTATATATCTATTTATTTTGCAGTACTGATTAAATCCAGAGCCTTATGCATGTAGGTAAGAGCTCTATCATTGAGAAAACTTTCACCCTAAAGTGCACTTAGTCCCCCTCCTGAAATTCAGCAACAAGTTCTGGGTCAACAAGTTCTACAGAGACACGTGGATAGTTACAGGAAAGATGTGGATAGTTACAGGAAAGGAGATAGTTTATTAAAGGAGATATAGAGACAAGCTTGGAGGTATGCCAGACCTGGTCTGTGACCTGACTTCAAGAGGGCAAAAGGAAGGGGTATGGAACTGCATGGCCTTTTATGGTCGTTTACATAGTACCCTAACCATCTCCCAAGTTCAATGCCGCTCAGGTGAGCTAAGGTCCTTCCTCCCCACCCCCAAGTCACCTTTCATGTGTTAATCTCTAGAATAAGGACTGGATATAGATACATCCTTCAAATCCAGGCTTCTAGAGACCCACCTCCTCCAGTCAGGTTACACCTTCTACAGTTTCTACCACCTCCCAAAATGAACCCATCCATGGATTATTCCATTGACTAGGACAAAGCCCTCATGATCCAAGTACACCTCAATGATTGAGTCCATCAGTTGGGGATCAAGACTTCTGGGGAAAATTTCTATCCAAACTGTAATGATAGGACAAGTTTCTTATTCCCAGACCACACCCCAGGAGGCTTAGTGGCCTCTGTGAACACTTCCTGTTATGGGTTGAATTGCCTCCTCCAAAATTCATATTTTAAAATCCTAAATCCTAGTATGTCAAGATGTAACCCCCTTTAGAGACCCTGTCATTACAGATATAATTGTTAAAAATGAGGTCATGCTAGAATAGAGTGGGCCCTGAACTGGTGACTGTCTCTACCAGGTTCACTTTCCCCAACAATTAAAGACTTAGAAGCCAGGAATAATCTCAGGCACTGTAGGCAACAATTTTTTTAATTTATCGGTTTTTTTATTTTATGTGTCTAAGTAGATCGCCTGCCTGTATGTAAGTGCACCCGTGCTATGCAATGCCTGTAGAAGTCAGGAGTGAATGTCATATTCCCTGGAACTGGAGTTACAGGTAGTTGTTAGCTGCCACGTGGGTTCTGGAAATCTTCTTCTTCTACAAAAGCAGCCAGTGATTTTAACTGCTGAGCCATCTCTCCATCCTAGGCTTGGGTCTTTTAGGTGTTCTTGGTGGTACAAGGCAGGGTCCCCTTCCCTCATTTTGGATTGGCTAACTTAAATAAAGAAGAGAGGGCTAATAGACTCATAGCTCCAAGCTGACATCTGTCCAGGTCCAAGAACTTGGACTTATTTAACTGGTCTGAACCGGTCAGTCAGAAGAGGGGCCCTGACAGTAGAAGAAACATCCTGCCAGGTCTTTTGTTCAGGCAAGGAAGAAGCTGGAAGTTAGCCATCTTCATTCTTTATCTATGGCCCTTTCTGCCTAACTCCTAGTCCCTCAAACCTAGCATGACTGGGATGTTTATAAAAGGGGGTAGGTAATTTAGACATAGTCACACACAAAAAGTAAAATGATACCTAAAATTTCCAGCAAAACAACAAGAACTGGGCCAGAGACATGGAACAGAGTCTCACTTCTGCTCTCAGAGGGAACCCAGCCAGCCAATACTTTCATCTTGGATATTTAGGCTTTAAAGCTGTAAATAATAAATTTCCTCTAGTTATAGCACCCAGTTGGGATACTTTTGTTTTGGAAGCCCTAGCAAACTCATACTCTGTCATCATGGAATGCACCAGGCTAGGAATGAAGTTGAGAGCATGAGCGTTTCTTTCTTATGCAAATACAGCAGTAGCCCAGCGTTCCCTGGACATGGGTCACTGTAGTCATCCTGCTGCCCTGGACATGGGTCACTGCAGTCATCCTGCTGCCCTGGACATGGGTCACTGCAGTCATCCTGTCTGCCCTGGACATGGGTCACTGCAGTCATCCTGCTGCCCTGGACATGGGTCACTCATTGCAGTCATCCTGCTGCCCTGGACATGGGTCATTGCAGTTGATAGATAAAGTAGCCTATGGATGAATCCAGTTGATCCAGAGAAAGCACCAGGACACAGATAAAACTCCATTGGAATAGAGTTTATTAGCAAAGGAACACATGGGACAGATTCCCTTCCAGGCAGGGAAAATATCTGTCCTGGGTAGTGAGCTGTGGCCTTTTATAGGGGGAGGCTTGTGGGGGGTGCAGAAGGCAGGAAGAAGCGGGAGAGTGGAACTGTTAAAACCTGTTCTCTTTAGAGATCAAAGGGGAAGCCTGTTGTGCTGGCCAAACAGCGAAGAAAAGTCTGCTTCTCTTGACTTCAAAGACCAGGGTGCTTATCATCTCGGTTCCCTTTTCTCAGGAGCTTGTGAAGTGCATGGGGCCCTGTTGGTGAGGGGGCGGGGCTATCTGAACCTTAACATTCCAGCCTTTAGTGTTACAGGATAGGAGGCGCCGTTGTCATCTGCTGCTTCCTGCTGGACAAGGTTGACGTTGGGGGAGCTGGATTAGGGGTCGATCAGACAACGGGGGTTTCCTCTTCATGTATATCAACAGGGTCCTCGATGGTTGACAGGTGCTTGTATACATGTGGAGGGTGTGGGGACCTAAAGGCCCCACCGTGCATGGGTCTGAAAGGAAGTTACTGGGGGAGCAGCCTGGCTTGCTTTGAAAGTCTGAAGAATACTTCTGCACTGCTGAGGAGTGCATGATCAGTGCATGACCAACCTTAAGATACACCCTGGGGGCGGGGGGAGTTCCAGGTGCCTTTATAAGCTTTGGAACACTTGCAATAAATGAGTCTCTGCCTGACTAAGACTCCCCGCTGCGTCTGAGTGTCCCGGGGTAATGGGGGCGGTGTGGGCTGGCAAACGGCATGCTTACTCAGCCCCATTCCTCATGTCGCCAGGGGTCGCTGGTTCAAACCCCCAGCAGCGGGAAGGAAAGTAACAACTGATTAAAATTAGTATGAGAGTAAGAGTTTTTGGATTTTGGTCCTGAAAATATCTGAAGAGGCAAGGAGCAATGGTTAGAACCAAGGTAATGGCTCATTTTTCTTTTTTTCTTCTGCCAGGGCTGAACTCAAGAGTGATGAACTCAGGATTTGTTTTCAGGCATTTTGATAGCTGTTGGAGTGGCTAGAATCAGTGTCAGTTACCTCTCAAAGTCTTC
>NW_008345290.1:9645995-9663421 GCF_000622305.1 Nannospalax galili
CAATTTATTCTTACTCTTAAGGTCATATGAGGATTTGGTCCTCAGGGGCCACATGGGCTTGGGGGGAGCCCCTGGCTCCTCAGGCTTTTCTTTTACCGGTTCCATCTACATGAAGATAAGTCAAGAGGTCCTGCTTTTCCAGGGCTTCACTTGGAAGCATGGAGGGAATGTTTCCTCTGTGTTTACCCTCCTCTTTGCAGACTGGACATTGCTTCAAGTCCATCTTCTGGGGTCTCCATGGCCTCCCTGAACAAGAGGACAGGTGACTCGCCAAAGTTACAGGACATTTTGAGTGATGCTCCATAGCCCCTGGAACTTGTTTGACTTTGGAGGTCAAGGAACAAAAATTTGTCCCTTTAAGTCCCTCTGACTAGATTAATATAGGCCTTAAATAATATAGGCTATTAAACATCCAACAAGGTTAGTTACACCAGTCTGGTACTTTTAATTACCATGTGCTATGTAGACAGCTTGGGCAACATCCTTAAATAAACCTTGACTAGACATCCTTAGACTAGTTGACTAAGCTAGACCTTAGAAATTTTAAGATTATCTATATATTATCTTTATCTCATTTTAAATTTATAGAAACACGGTGAGTAGGTGTAGTGGGGAATGGCTGAGGTGGGGTTCAAGATTTTTAATTTAAGAGACCCGATACTGGTGCCTGGTACTTGCTGTGTTCCTTGGCCAGTTTTAATTTGGAGATATGAATCCAACCAGGTTGTCCTGAGAGCTTGGCTGAAGTCGGGGTAGACAGGATCACCAGGTAAGGACCAATGTGGCTGGAGGGTTTCCTTCACTCCTTTCTGTTGGGTGTAAACCTGCAGGTAGGCGTGATCTCCAGGTTGAAGCAGGTGGTCAGAGGTTTGGCCTTTAGAGGCCTGGGGAATAATCCTGTCAGCATGTTCCCTGAGTAGTTTCCTTAGAAGGGTGAAGGCAGGTAAATAGTCTTGTAGAGGGGAGGGATGCTGGAGGAAGAGGTCGTCCTTGGCTAAAATTAGGGCCCTGGTGAGTGTCACAAGTTTGGCTTTTTGTGACGTGGTTCCAAGTGGTAGGGGTCCTGACTCAATGACATCTGTGAGAGAGACTATGGCCTGTGGGACACCATTGGGGTGAGAGTTAAACTTCTATCCATAAACCAAGTCAGGTTGGTTTTGGTAGGGGATCTGGGAAATTAGGGGATCCCAGCAGGAGAGTTCCTAAAGAGTTTGCAAGCATGAGTGAGTGGGTGAGTGGTTCACTGGAAGGGAGGAGGGAAGCTGGATTGAGAGGAGGGCAGGAATCAAGGGTGGGCAAGGGATTTTTAAAGAAATGTGACATGGAAGAGTTGTAGTTTAGAGGGAGCTAGATTGGCAAGAGACATGTGGGTTACTTAAGCTGGTAGGGGGAAACAGAGATGGGCTGACCCAAAGTAAGCTTAATTCCCAGAGCATGGAGACAAGGTTGCCAGTTCTGGATGGTGGTATTAAGCTATTTAGAGATAATCTACTGGGGCAAAAGTGGGACCAAAACCCCTAATACCTGGTCCTTATTTTCACTGTATAGAAGAGGAATGGACATTTGAGGTTGGGGAGAAGTAGAGCTGGTGCCTTTAAGAGCCCTTCCCAGATAGTGTGGAATGCTGTTGTAACAGGCCCTAAGGGGCCAACAGGCTAAGGGGAGTTTCCTTTAGAGGCTCCGTAGAGCGGCTTTGCCAAGAAGGCAAAATTAGGAATCCAGGTGCACAGGTACCCTACAATGTCTAGGAAAGACAGAATTTTCTCCTTGGTTGGGGAGGGGGGGCTTTAAAGACCTTAGGTAATTTGTCCTATCTATAGTTAAAAGGCAGGATGTAGGTGTGAGAAGGAACCCCAAGTACTTGATGTGAAGGAGAATAAGGTGAGTCTTAGCTGAAGATATCCTATATCCTTGTACCCCAGAAAATTAAGGAGTTTGATTGTGTGGGCCTTGGAGACTGAGAGAGATTGAGAGCAAAGAAGTAGGTTATCTTCATATTGTAGGGAGGTTAAATCCTGGGCTGGGCTTGTCCAAAGTGGTGAGGGATGTCTCAAAACACATGGGGCAGGACAGTGCAGGTTAGAGCATAGGTGTGAGTGATGTATTTAAAATCTTGTATGAAGTGTGTACAATTAGTAGAAAAAGAGCCTATTCTGTGTTTGAGGTGAGATAGATCTCCAAGAGAGAAAGTGACATGGAACTTGACCATCCTGTTCATGCATGCCACCTCCCAGATGGGAAAGATACCATGGGCAGGGGGTTGAGACTGCGTGTGGCAGCGAATATGGCTTGACATAGGAGAAGGGTTGGGAGGAGGGGAGTCCTGGGAAGAGGCCAGAGTGGGAGAGATGGGAGGGGTGTCCTATCTGTGAGGGGATGCAGGGGCAGAGGTATCAGAGGTTGGATCTGGAATTGAAGTAGAAGTAGATACAGGAGGGATAAATGGGTTATTTAAGCTAGAAGCCAGAATAGGGGAGGCTAGGGAATATTTGACAAGGAGGTGTTTAAGGTTTTGGATTTCTTCAAGTAGAGGAGAGTCAGTGGAAGGAGAATGGGTGATTGACTTAGAGCAGCACCAGAGAGGGGACAGGGAAGATCACGGCATGGAGAGGGAGTTCAAGTTGGAGAAAGGAGTGGAGCTGGGTTGGGCCCTGGAATGGAAGGTAAGGGAGGGTATAGGAAGGAGAGAGCATGGGAAGGAATTTTCTGTGCCCCAGGCTGGGGAGCAGGACGAGTTTGGGGCTGGGTCCTAATTGGAGGCAGTTCATTGGCTATGGTAGGATCAAAAGCTGAGGTGGAGGGGTAGGGAGGAGGAGGGGGGAGCGGAGGCCCCTGGCAGGTTGGGATCCCGTGAAACTGTCTTAGTCAGAAGACCCTGATGGGAAGAACATGGAACCCAGAGGGAGGGGTTAGCACAGAGATCAAAGGAAGCTTGGGTGTATGGTTATCTGGACCATTTGCCTTTACAATGGCAGAAATTTTCCAAATCTCTCAAAATATTGAAGTTTAAGGTTCCAGTGTCTGGCCAAACAGTTATTATCTAACTTGTACTGAGGCCAGGCTGTGGTACACAGGAACTTCAGGCATTTTGGCCTGATTGTATCCGAAAGTCCTAGTTGTTTTAAGGATTTAAGAAGACAAGAGGTGTGAGACCACGAGACTTTGAGTGGGTGGTTCCCATAGTGACAGATTAAGTACAGAGTGAAGAGGAGATAGAGAAAGACCTGAGCAAGCAGATAGGACATAGAGACAGAAGCGAGCAGGCAGGAGACAAAGAAAATCCTCTGTCCATAGAGAGTGGAGGCAGGATCATGAGTCCGGGCAGGAAAGTGCAGTGGATGAGGAAGAGAGAGAGATGGGGAGGGAGTAGAAGGAAAAGGGGTTTGGCATCGGTCGTGTAAAACAAGATTGAGGAGAATCAGGCATCAAAAGAAAGCATCCTTTTTTGTTGCATGGGATCGTGTTATTATTTTCGAATTATTTCCAAGTCCCAGAAGGCAGCGTCCTACAATTGCATCATCAGTGAGAGGAAAGGCAAGATCCTGTCCTGGACAGGAAGTAGTATGTGTTCCTATCTCCAGAAATAGCGTCCTATATCCAGAGAAAGGGAGGGGTTTTCCGACACATGTGATTTTGAGGCAAGCGAGAGGAGCGGAAAACCCTGCAGTGAGAGCGTGGCATGACCAGCCAGTAAATGGAGACAAAGTACAAGGAATGGGATGGGAGAAAAGCAGAAAAAAACACAGTGAGCCAGAAGGGAGGGAAGCTTGTGGAACAAATTGATCCTGAGGTTTAGGGAAGATGAGCCCTAGAAGGGTGGTGGTTTAGTAGAGGCATAGTAGAGCCCCAGAAGGGTGGTGGAGAGAGAGAGAGACAGAGACAGAAAGACAGAGAGACAGAGAGAGATAGGGAGAGAGGTACTTAAAATTAATTTATATATTTTAGTACCAGGAACCATGTTGTAGATTAAACAGAATATTTTGGCCTGAAAAAAATATTTTGGTGTTAATTTCACATTATTAGTTCATATGAGATTTTAGTTAAAAATTAATGATACTAAGTAAATTAAGTTTAAGAAGCATAAATTTATTTTGACTGTGTATACATATTTAATTATATAGTCTCCGTTGAGAATGTGGCTGGTTTATCATTTTTAAACTAAAACATCTTTGAAGTAGACAAACAAAATGAATACATCTTAAAACACCATGAAAGTAAACTAAAAAAAAAAAAAATGGCATTTAACAAACAGAATTTTACCCAACCAGCTTAGATGTTGTTTTGTATAAGTAATTAGTGGTCTAAAGAAAGAGTTAAGTTTCCATATAGATTTGAGGTAGCATCTTTTTCCTTTTTAAGAGGTAAATAACTGAGGGAAGTTAATAAAACCTTGTAAGAGACAAGAAAGACAAAAGGAAACATTAACAGATTAGGTTAAGAATAAATAAAATCTTAATAGTACTGAAAATAATTCCACTAGCTAGTTTCATTATAGACAGTAATAGCCTCTGTTGAAATTAATTTACACCTTAGCAGTTCTCAACTGCATAGTGCCTTTGTTCTTAGCTGTTTTGTTGTTCTCCTTCTCCTTGTCATAGGTTCAGGGGGCCAGCCTGTACCTGGAAAAGTCTTGGAGAACACATCTTGAGATAATAGGCTTGAGTCTGAAGTGGGGGGGGGGGCAATCCCATCTCCCAGAGTCAGTGTCTCAGTGAGCTCAAACAGCATGTGACAATTTACCAATATAATTAATATTACCCTGACATTATAACTAGAAAGCACTCAGGGAATGATGGGGCAGGAACATAAGCAAGCATAGAGCATCTGAGTATCGGAGAGGGAAATAACTCTATTTCAGAGAAAAACAGGCTTAGAATCATAATGTAGAAAGGGGAGGAGTTAAGACCAGTAGAGGTGGCACATGGCGGAGAGTAGAAAGCTTTAGTATGGGAGGGGGAGAGAGAGGAGAAGGATCCAGAGCATTTGCATGTGTTGGATTGAACAGTATCAGAAATCATCCCGAGTAAAGTGAGGAAGAAAGGCAGTGGAAGAGGATAAAGACAGGGAAAAATGGTGAAAGACAGTAGACCTTCCAGGCCCATGGCAAAGGAGATGGGGAGGGGGCGAGATGCTAGGAGTGAGGGGAAGGCGGGGGAACCAAGTTAGCGAAGGGATGAAGCGGCTCCATCCCAGAGACCAGTGCTGTCCAGAAGTGACGAAAATCAATGAGAAAGGAGGTCAAAAGAAGATGTAGGCAAGGCAGAGTGTGTTCCCCAGTGAGGAGAGCCAGAAAGAGGTGGAAGCAAAGCAGAGCTAGGGAGAGAAGGAGAGAGAAAGGAAGGGTGGGCGTGTACCTGAAAGCCAAGTTAGTGGCGTTGGAGAAGTCTAGGCAGGTCCCTTGAAGTAAGAACTGGGTTTTGGCACCATCTGATAGGTAAAGTAGCCTATGGATGAATCCAGTTGATCAGGAGAAAGTACCAGGACACAGATAAAACTCCATTGGAATAGAGTTTATTAGCAAAGGAACACATGGGACAGATTCCCTTTCAGACAGGGAAAATGTCTGACCCGGGTCATGAGCTGGGGCCTTTTACTTCCCTTGAAGTAAGAACTGGGTTTTGGCACCATCTGATAGGTAAAGTAGCCTATGGATGAATCCAGTTGATCAGGAGAAAGTACCAGGACACAGATAAAACTCCATTGGAATAGAGTTTATTAGCAAAGCAACACATGGGACAGATTCCCTTTCAGACAGGGAAAATGTCTGACCCGGGTCATGAGCTGGGGCCTTTTTAAGGGGGAGGCTTCTGGCGGGGTGCAGAAGGCAGGAAGATATATATTTTTTTAATCTGCTCTATTTGGAGATCAAAGGGGAGGCCTGCTGTGTTGGCCAAACAGTGGAGAAAAGTCTGCTTCTCTTGACTTCAAAGACCAGGGTGCTTATCAACTCAGTTCCCTTTTCTCAGGAGCTTTCGAAGTGCGTGAGGCCCTGTTGGTGAGGGGGCTGGGCTATCTGAACCTTAACAGCAGTCATCCTGCTGCCCTGGACGTGGGTCACTGCAGTCATCCTGCTGCCCCAGTCATGGGTCACAGCAGTCATCTAGTCTTCACTTGACATAGGTCACTGCTGTCATCCAGTCTGCTCTGGACATGGGTCACTGCTGCAGTTGTCCAGGTCCTATTTTCCAGAACAAGCTGATCAGGTGTGTTTTTCCTCTCACAAGCATAAAGGAGCTTGCTTTTATTCTTTCTTTGATGTGTGTGTGTGTTTGCATGTGTGTGCATGCACATTCCTCTGTGTGAATGCAGACACTCAAGTGTGATCAGACAACAAGCTTGGTCATCAGTCCTCAGGTTCCACCTTGTTTTCAGACAGGGTCTGTTGGTTGCTTTTTCTGGTGCCTGAGCCAAGCTAGCTGGCCCTGAAGCCTCTTGGTGGTGTTCTAGCTCCACCTTTCATCTCCCTGGAGAGGTGCTGAGATTAAAGAAGCTCATGCCAGGCATCCAGTTTTTATGTGTGCTCTGGGAACAGACTCAGACTCTCAGAGTATCACAACAAGTTCTTTTACACACTGAGCATCTCCCCAGCCCAGCTGGAAAACCCAGCCATTCTGAGAACTAAGGCTGCCAGTTCTAGTACAGGGTTTTCTTCTAAAAGAAATAGAAAAGTAAAAAACATATAACATAAAATTAATCACTGCAATTATTTTAATGTTTGGTAGTGTCCTTCTACATAGCTATGCAGCCATCCACAACATCATAATGAAAGGTGGCTTTTATCCCATAACACTAAAGTTCTATATCCATCAAATAATTCTCTATTTCCTGCCTCCCAATCTCTGGCAACCATTTTTCCACTAAATGTCTTCATAAATTTGACCACTCTAGGTACTTCAGAATTATACATGTCCTCTTGTGACTAGTTCATTTTACTCAGCACAATATCCAGAATGCTCCTATGTAGTGTAGCATGTATCAGAATTGCCTTTTCTTCTTTAAGGCTGAATAGTATTTCGCTATAGGTATATATCTCATTATGTATACATCCATCCCTTTATCTATGGATATTTGCTTCTGCCATTTGGCTTTAATTGAATAATCTAGAAATGTGTCTGAATGGGAACCCTCTCCAGACCCTGTTCTCAATTCTTTTGGTATATATTAGGAAGACTGCTGAGTCACATAGCAATTCCGTTTGTAATTTGTTGCATACTCTCCATCGTGTTTTCTACAGTGTGCACACCATTTTACATTTCCACCAGTAGTAGACAATGTTTCAGCTTCTCCACCTCCCAGTGAATTCTTGTGCTGTTGTTGCTTTTATAGTTGGCATTTTGATGGGTCTGACTCAGTATCTGATTAGAGTTTGGAGTTTATTTTTATGACTTTATTTTAAATTATGTGTATGTGGGTAGGTCTGTATATGGGTATGTTCATATGAGTGTGGGTGCCTGCAGAGAGCAGAGGCATCTGATCCCTTGAGCGTGGAGTTACAGGTGGTTGTGAGCTACCCAACATAGGTGATGGCAACCAAACCCAGGTCCTCTGCAAGAGCAGTAAGTGCTCTTAACCACTGCACCATCTCTTCATCCCCCTGAGGTTTATTTTAAATAGTGAATTTATCCACACAATGGCATATAATGCAGGAAGCCACTGAACCAACTGAATCTTCTCAAGTTTCCATTAGAAAAACATACCCCCTTTCACACATTTTTATGTTGTGACTGATGTGGGAGCAAAAGAAAGAAGAGGCCCAGAACACGAACGTCAATATTTTTATTATACACTTGGTGCATTTAGAGACAATCCCGAGGCAAGCACTGGATAGGGACATTATCTGATCTGTAGGCATTTGTACAAAAGACAGTTAAGACCACATGGCTGGTCCCCACTGCAGGAAACAAGGGTTTTCTGTTATATTGTTCCCTGCCAACAGCACTTCCCCGATGCCACATTTCAGTTCTCATAACATGAGTAAAGACATGTATATAGGTTCCCACAAGAATTCTGCATGTGACATTTCAGGGTGGTTGGCATCAATCACATAAAGCACATTTTGACACACACCACAGAAGGGGAGCAGGGCCTCCGGACGGTGTGGAATAAAACACCACAGCTAAGGAAGCACTGGGGCATGCTGGAGTGGCTAGGCAGTCACCTGCCACTTCCCCCTCTCCATGGGAGCTTGCCCGGAGAAGTGGTCCCTCCCGTCTCTTCCCTGTGCTTTCTCCTAAAGTCGGAGCTCAGCTGAAGGCATTTATAATAAAAGAATGAAGTCAATGATTTCATGACAGACACACCCGTCACCCATCTTCCCTGCTGGGCCTGCAGAGCAGTATCACCTATGTGGGATGACATTAAGCTTTCTGGTTGAGTTATTTTTCATACCTACTGATTCGCCTGATAGTAAAGGAACTTCGCTGCTAAGATCTATCAAGCATACACCTGCTGTTAACTAGTCTCTGAAGCTTTGATCAGGTTCCTATTCTATAGCCACCCCCAAGAATGAAAAAGAACTATTTCTGCTTTGCTAATGTACTTTCACTCAAGTGCCTGCCCTTGGCTATGAGGGATGTTTTCACTTATTAGAAATTTCATCTACATGACAAGACTAACTACTTATGCTGTGTTCTGTGGGGCAGGTTGGGGTAGATAGTCTGTCCTTAATGGCTACAACTTATTTCTGCACAAAGCATGCTCAGGTGACCAACCCCTGAGGCTTAATAGATGCACAGTGGTCTTCTGAAAAGTTTAAGCACAACAATTTTATTTTAACATGAATATTCATTTTCTCCATGTTGCAAGCCCTGATTAAGAAATTATCCATATAAAAGTATTTCTTCAAAGAAAAATCTTTGAGAACCTTGAAAAACAAATACTCCTCTGCTTTCTCACAATCCCTATCTTTTCTGTTGTTAATGTAGATAAAAGTCACTAAAAGTACCTGCAGGCACACCATGAGATCCTAGTTGTCTTCTTGTCTGTTCCTCTACTTCCCAATACACAAAGAATGTATTCTCTACTATCATCCTAGCTTTGACTCTACACAAGTCACCTCCAACGCCTAATGGGAAAACCAAGCAGGTTAACTTTTGCCAGATAGCTCACAGAGCCCTCTAGTGGTAAGATGGGGACACCAAGGTTGTGATACACAGTGCACTCAAGGAGGGGTGCACTTGGACCTTCTCCGCGATGCTGGACTAAGGTGCAATAACAGAAGTAGTCATTGTATTGCCTAGTGCATAATGACATCAAGTTGGCATGGCTATCTGCAACCTTGGCCAGAGCAATGAGAGAAGGTCGCTGTGTAATTTATCCTCGCTAGACTTCTGATCAAACCCTGAATCACCTTGGGTCTCTCACACTTGTCAGATCTGCTGATGAAATGTTGTCCTCACAGGTGGAGGTGAGGCCACACAGGGACATCGCAGAATGGCTTTCTACATCCTCTTACTTTAAATAATTCAGCAGGTAGGTATGGCAGTGGACAGGTAACCACATCTTCCTCGAACCTCACCCTTCTTCCCTTAGCAACTATGGACATTTTCAGATTAGTTGATCTCCCTGTGACCCTCCGTTCATGAGCAACAAATGTCAGGGTAAACCTATCCAAAACTCTTAGCAACTGCAAGCCACCACTAGACTCCATGAATTTGTCAGCTGAAATATTCTTCCCATTGCTCATGGTTTGCCATTTGTTATTTTACATATGGAATTTACAAAACTGCTGAGCAAAAGATCCACAGCATATACCTACCCTCTTAAAGGAGGGTTGGTAGAAAAAAAATACTTGTTCCAATAAAACCTCTGACCTGTATCACATTTGCATAATGAGGGGCCAGGTTTCTGTCAGTTGTCATGGCCCACATGCTGCTGCTGAGAAGGTGCTGGGGACCCTAAACCATTTAGGGATCACTGATAAGCATATTTCTGTTTTCAGACCCCTGTCAAGAATGAGAAGGTAAAATTAAACCCCAATGGTGCAACCACACTTGCTCTCCTCTGACATAAACGTCTGTCAGTCATCTCTGCCCTCTTGGCCACTTCGGGAACAGGGGAGAGTTCTGGTAGACAGAGACAAGCACTTTCTCAGCTTGCTCCTATTCCAGCCACCAGTCTAAAGGCAGCTGTCGGGCAGTGGGTAGTGAGAACTAATGGAGGACACCCAGATCAGTTGCTTCAGACACTAATTCTTGGGATCTAGCAGACTGGACAAGAAGGGCAAGGCTGGCTGTTCTTCTGCAGAGAAATGCACCATAGCCATCTGTCATCAGCGTGTCCTCTGTCTTCCTAGGCCAAAGCCCACCTGCTCTTCTTTGCACACATTTCTGTGCTCTGATGGGAAGTCAACTCTCTTATATAAACATGATGTTGAAAATAATTTTAATTGCAATCTGCTGAGACAGAGACTTCTAGCAGCTTTCACTACTAAGTAGTCAAGAGCTTCTTTTTTCTTCCCCTCATTAGCTGAGATTTGCAGCTGTGTGGAACTAAGTGTACTAAGGCCATCTTAAGAGTCCTAGACAAGGAACTGGCAACCAAATCCCAAATCATTTCTAGACAATGCCATGTCCATAGGGCGGGTGCAGGGCTGGGTGAGAAGAATTATGCAAGTCTGGAACCTCTAAGGCAGGTCCTCTAAGGCATGGCCAGTTCTTCTAACGTGGAAGCAGGTCTGTGTCCATTGCACATGGAGAACAGCTCCTTCAGGGTCAAAGACACTGTGACAGAGCTAGGCCTGTGCAAGGGGACCTTCTGTTCCTTCCCACTGGCTTTGCCAGGACATACCTATCAGGACTGTAAGCCACACACAGACCTGTGCTCCAACAGAGGGAAGCTGGGATTTCTCTCTGTCTACACACATAAGAGCTCTCTGTATGAACAAAAGCCTTCTGTTAACCTGGAGGAAATATAAAGACTGGGCCTTCCCAAGCTCTTGCCTTTCCCATCAAGCTGCCCTGAGGCTCTCAAAGCTCCACCAACTCTAGTCCCCTCATAAGAGGCTAATGTGCCCACTATTACTAAAATACAAGAGTAGCAGCTTAAATCCACAACTTATCACACAATGGAACAATAGGCAAGTGGGATACATGTTACATAGCAAAGGGTGGGGACCTAAGCTGAAGAGAAGTGGACATTTGGACGCAAGGTAACAGGTGGATCTGGCTTCAGGGGAGGAGGCAACATGGAACCTTCTCATTTTACTCAAACAACAGAATGTTTTTTCTGCTGGTAATTTAGTCAGGTGGGAAGTTTTAAATAAGGACAGGGGATGCTTACTTCACTTAAAGAACTTAATCTCTGTATCGACACAGTCATAGAAAAGGTCCCCCACCTCGGCAGGGTCTGCGGCATTGTGGCTGCTCAGGATCTCCTCCATGGCTTCCAGGCCTTGCCTCTCCAACTCCAGCATGGTCTCTCTCAGTGTGCGGCCTTGCTCCTGAGGAAGGAAGGACACAGCCATGCGTCAGAAAAGCAGTGTGAGTTCCACAGTGGACACTGACAGCCCAGGGTCCAGCTGGCTTCCTGCCCACAGCACCACCACCCCCTCTGCTCTCAAAGCATCACAATAGGGGCTGCTCTAGGATGAGGTTACATCACTGGCACACAACCCCAACTGGCATCTGGATAAATCCAGACTTCTGAGTGGCAGCCAGGGAAGCAATGGTGCCACACAGCATCCTCTTTGCCTAGCCTCTTAAATGCACATCCCTCCCTGTCATTCAGATGGAATTAACTACGTTACTACATCTTGTAATACTTTCTCCACACTACACAGATGACTCTGCCCTCTGGAGGCCCTCTCCATCCAATACTTAGTCAACCTCTGCCCATCTTCAGACCTCCATGGAAGGTCTTTCCCTGCAGGGTAACGCCTTCTCCCCTGCTGTGGTTGCCATCATCTATGTTGTGATGACTGGTCTACGTGGCTTTATCTCCCTTCAGACCAGACGGGAGATGTCTTGGGGAGGAAGAACTAAGCTTGTGTCCCTGCCAAAGACTGGAACATAGAGGGCATTCTCTTTTTAAAAAGTCTATCGACAGCCAGGCATGGTGGAGCACACCTTTAGTCCCATCACTTGGGAGGCAGAGGCAGGCGGATCTCTGTGAGTTCAAAAGAGAAGTAATTTTGAAAACATTTTTCCAGAAATAATTTGAAACAGGTTACATAAAAATATATATACAGGCCAGGTGTGGTGGCGCACACCTTTAATCCCAGCACTTGGGAGGCAGAGGCAGATGGATCTTTGTGAGTTCAAGGCCAGCCTGGTCTACATAGTGAGTTCAGGTCAGTTGAGACTACAGGGAGACCCTGTCTCAAAAAGACAAAAAAAAATGTCTATTGAAGGAATAAATGAATCATTCAATAAGCACATGCCATGTCTCTCCCCTAGTCACTCTTTCTCTGAGACCATAAGAGCTCTTTTCCCAAGTGGGACTTACCTAACAGTATGTAGCAGTTAGAGAGTTCAGAGGCCCAATTGTCCCAGAACTGAGAGATTGTGCTACTCACAGCTCCACCACTCCCTACTGCTGCCTGCTCCAACCTAGAGTCATTTCTAAATTTCAAGGCCCACCAACCTCCTCAGTCCATCTCTGCACATGCAGCCCTCTCTATGTATTCTCATCGCCCAAACAGCCACAAAGCCAAATCCTGCTAGGTGAGAGTTTTAGTCTGCTTAAGGCTTGCAGTCATCCACCTAGAAAATGAGAACAGTCTGCTATGAACCTGGGCATTCCAGAAGAAACCTCAGTGTAACACAGCATTGGTGGGTCCAGGGAAATGTTTGACAAAGACAGATGGAACAATTGTGACTGCCCTGGGTCTGATGGCCAGTTCTTTAGAAAGGAAGGGCAAGCTCTCCAAAACAGAGGTACTCTGTCAATTATCTGAATTCACTGGTCAATCCAGTTTTTTAAAAGGTGCGTGTGCATTGGGGGCTGGAGAGATGGCTCAGCAGCTAAGAACACTGACTGTTCTTGCAAAAGACCCGGGTTCGAATCCCAGCTAACAACTGTCTGTAACTCCAGTTCCAGGGGATCCAGCAGCCTCTTGACTTCCGTGGGCATTGCACAACACAAGTGCACTTACCTACATGCAGGCAAAACATGCATACACATAAAATAAAAATAATAAAATATTTTTTAAAAGGTGTGTGTGTGTGTGTGTGTGTATATATATGTAGTGGATGCGAACATGTATGTGTAGGTGCACATGCCTGTTACACCCACATATACAGAGGCCCAAGGAGGATGTCAGGCGTCCTGTTCTACCTTCTTCCCTTGAGACAGTCTCTCACTGCATCTAGAACTAGGGTGGTGACCAAGAAGCCCAAGGAATCCTGCTGTCCCTACTCCAGAGCCCTGTGGCTATAGACACGCACATAAGTCCTGGCGATCCAAATACAGATCCTGTTTGCACAGCACTCTTAACCTACTGAGCCATCTTTCCAATCCCAGTCAAGCCCTTTTTAGATATCCTTTTTAGATAATCTGTCATACTAAATATAAGAAAGTAAGCTTGCCTGGGTCACACAGGAATATGTACCAATTTCTCTCAGGAAGCCTCTTCAAGTCAGACCTACTGAAAGTTGTGACATAACTGCTTGGGGAAGAGGATACATATCTTACAAGCACATTTTTCTTCCTTACAAAACAAAATATAGGCTTATGTTTTATATGAAAATTCAGCACTAACAGCTGCTGTGGGCGTTAACTGAGTGCTAGGACATACACATTGGGAATTTTTCTTCACTGAATTGACATCTTCCAGCACTATTAACCAAAATTTTGGAGGTGTACAAGTTGTATTTGAGGAATAACTTTTTAATGAAAACTGGGGACCTGAGTCTTTTATCAGACTACATTTGTATCATGATAAAATAGAGCATAAACGTTACCGTTCAGGCCATTTTAAGTGTACAACACTGGTGCAACCATCGTTTCTATCTATCTCAACAACACTCTGGGGCTGCCACTGTTCAGAAATTCCATACAAGTACAGGCTTTTATGCCCCAAAGTATGCAAAGGGTTTGGGATAGCACAAGTGCAGCTATCCCTGTCACAGCTGCCTGTCCTTCTACTCTGAAGTAAACAGTGAATGAAAAAGGGATTCTTAGCCTGCTGGGTTCCAGCGCCTTTTTAAAATTTGGTTTTAGGAGACTTAGCGGGAAAATTAACAGTGGTATTCTAGGAAAACTTGGGTTTCTGTGATAGACAGGCCAGACAGAAGAGAGAGGTAGGCTTACAAGCTGCCTCCTGACTCCTTTGTTGTTGACCACACCCCTCTCCCTGAACCTCCCCAGGCTCACCTGGTCACTCTCGATGACAGCGCGTGCCCACTCGTGCGCCTTGTACAGTTCATGCCTGCGGTCCCGCTTCTCCTGGAACCGAGGCTCTTTTTTGGCTGGGTCCTCGTCACCAAAACAGGGAGACTGTACTTTGGGGACAAGCTTTACATCATCAACAAAGATGAAAGGCTTGAATATGGACCTGGAGAGAAAAGAGAGCTGCTTCAGTCAGACTGAGCTTGGTGCCTGGGGATACCTAGCAATGACCCAACTAAGATGGGCAGTAGGCCAGTGCAGGTCAGGAGACACACGCGCGCGCATGTTTTAGTAGTTATTTCAGTAAAACCAACAGCCATTTAAAAACTGGAAATCGGCTTCCAGGGAGGAGACATCTAAATAGACTTCTATTGTTCTAGGAAAGCAACTGGAGAGGCTCCTTTCTATTGACAAAGTGGGGCAAGTGGACACAGCATTCTAGGACAGGGTGGAATGAGCCATGTATTTGAACAGAAAAAGGACCACCCTATTCCCTGGAAAGGAAGTGATTTGGGGTTTGGGGGTCGTATTTTGTTTTGTTTTTTTCATCTTGAGGTTCTACCCTATTGAAAAATCTTTGCAACGCCTCTCATAGACTCAAGGAGGATGTCAGGAAAACCTAGGAGCCTCCAAGGCGACATGTCTAGAGAAGCAGAAACCTGGTTGAGTGAGAGATAGCCCTAGGCACAGCAAGTGGCTAATGCTTCTGACTCCTTTTGACTTCCATTCCCCTGGCAAGATGAGTATATCTTAGAAGAAATGGCTGTGTTCAGTTGTATATGCACACACATACTTGTACATAACTGGGTACACATCACACAAACACATGCACACATCCTCAAACAGCCATGTACATAAAGACCTGTGCAGGGTGAGGGGTCTTCACAGCTGACTCTTGGAAGCCTTATTCTCCCCTATACATACCCAAAGCAAACACTACCAGAGCAGAGGGACTCTTAGCAAACACCAGCACCCCTTGTCTGAGACTAGCCTGAGATCAGCAGCACCACTGGCCCACACCTGCAATAACAGGAGAAAACAAGCCCCCAGACCCATGTGATCCATTTGTCTGACCTGGACATGTTTTTCCCTTCTCAGTGGTACTTGTTGATCCACTTCAAGGAACGACAACAGGGTTTAGAAACTAGTTGGGATGTCATCTTCCTTGGCCCTGACGTATTTGGAGCTTGAGGCAGTCAGAGCACCATTGCCATTGTGCCACCTAAATATTATCATGGGCAGCATGACCTGAAAAGGACTAGGAACCAGGCACCTTTGCTACCCAAGTTTTGCCCTCAAACTTTTAGGTCGGCATCCCTGCAGGACCGCAGACCCCACTTCATCCTGCAGAATCAGAAGTTGCCTTGTAACAAGACCACGGGGATTCATAGTATCTGAGTCTGAGGGCCCCTGCTATGGACAGAGCTCCACTAAGTGACTTCTAGATTAGTTTTCTGAGGCCACCATGGAAAAGGGTTCAAGAGAGGATGCTGATCACAACATGCAAAAGTGAGGCCCAGATTCATTTAACCCAAAGGTCAAAGGCAGTAAGACCTCTGAACCCCAACCTGAGTAGTGCTAGTTAAGGTCAGATGTTGGGGACTCTCCTGTCCTCTCAGGTAATGTACATATTCATCAAAAACTGGTCCACACCTCAGCCCTATCTTCCAGAGAGCACAAAGCACACCAGGGTGGGCCATCTCCAGGCCCTTCCTCCCCAGCCATCATTAAAGAAATCACCCAAGAGATGGGAGTTACCCTTGGGCAGAGAAAACATACTTCCACTTCCTTCAGCTTCTTAGCTTTTCCCTTCTGATGACTGTTGAATGTGAAAGAGGAGTTAATGGAAAGCTTCAAACTGTCTAAACCAATTTTCACTACCTGAGAAAAGAGGAGGGGGAGGAAGAAAGAAGTCCATGTCTAGCACAGACAGGCACCCAGACCGCTGTCTCCAGGTCCCTCTATTCTCTGACCATACAATAGGCATTGTGCCCATAAGCACCCACCCTATCCCAAAAGGAAGGCAGCACTTGGGTGGCTGAGGTCAGCTCATAACGAATTCCGAAGCATCTCAGAGGCTGCAGAGTTTTAGCCTTGAATGACACTGGGAGGCATAGCCAAAAAGAGCAGGCTCCACTGGGGGCATCTGCATTATCTATCCTTTGTTCCTCGCAAAACCTTGTGACGGATGCACTGAACCAGGGTTTTAAAATGTTCGTTTCTAAGCCAGGTGTGGTATCACACACTTTTAGTCCTAGCACTTAGGAGGCAGAGGCCAAGTGAATCTCTGTGACTACAAGGTCAGCTTGGTCTACATACCAAGTTCCAGGCTAGCCAGGGTTACATACTAAAACCCTGTATCAAAAGTAAATAAATAAATAAAAAACAAAAACTTAAAAATAAAAATAAAATCTGTGTCTCATCATTTATTTTTATTTTGTTTTTTAACTTACTTATTCTTTTTTAATTATTTATTTAATAACAACATAGAAGAAGCATTTCATTACAACAGCATTGACATATTCAGTAACAATTTCCAGAGCTAAGATATATCTCTTTCAAAATTGACTGTAAATTTTTAGGTTCACAGTTGAATTAATACAGTTATACAATATTGAACTCTGTATAAAGCCCATAAGACATAAAATTGAATGAGGTTTTAACCTTTAAGAAACATCTGCATTTCATTTTAAAATATATTGTTTCATACAGAAAACAATATCATTTTTAATGCTACCAACACTTAGATGTTTGCATATGCATCTCTAATCTCTATGTACCTGAGTACGTCTGCACATGCATTTCTAATCTCTATATATCTGATTATTACTGGTCACAGTCAGTTACTTTCTGAGCTCCTTGGCATCTGAGCATGGATATAAAGTTATCAGGTAGATTTCAATGGTAATGTTTTTCACATCTATTAATTATTAAGGAGCAAATTTTTATGCTTTAAAGAATTATTATTTTTTAATCTTTTTTTTTTCAATTTTAGGACTTATCTTCACACAGGCAGAACTGGTAAAAGAAAGGAGCCAGGGGCTCCTCCTGAGCCCATGTGACTCCTGAGGAACAGATCCTCAAATGGCCTTAAGAGT
>NW_008345290.1:9663807-9664228 GCF_000622305.1 Nannospalax galili
GAACAGCTGGGGTACCAACAACACAGCAGACAGGAGCAGGGATAACAGAGTACAAGGGTTCTAATGGGGGGAGGGAGGCCATAGGAGGGTGCCATCTGGGAAATGGGTTTATAGTTGAATAAGATGGTTTGGGATGTTTTGTGTGATATATACACACAAAAAAAAATCAACAAATTTTAAAAAACATATTATATTTGAGGAGGAAGCATGGAAATTTACATCATGTTAATTAGTAGAGGTGATAAACATTACCACTGAAATCTACCTGATGACTTTATAGACATACACAGGCACCAATGATCCAAGTGCAACAGATTATGACTGGTAATAATTAGATGCATATAGATTAGAAATGCATGCACCAACATCTTAGTGTTAGTAGCAAAAACAATGAGTCTTTCTGCAAGGAACACTAAGATGT
>NW_008345290.1:9664279-9672898 GCF_000622305.1 Nannospalax galili
TAGCCACTTGTGAAAGAGATGTACTCTTGCTCTGGAGTGTGTTACTGAATATATTAAAGCTGTAGTGAAATGCTTTTTCTAATCATGTAGTAATTTACTTATTCTTATTTTAGGTGTATGGCTGTTTTGCCTGCATGTAAGTATACTCATGCCATGCAATACTTGCCCAGAGGCCACAAAAAAGGGCATGAGTTCCCCTGGAACTGGAGTTAGCTACCATGTGGGTGTTGGGAACCAGACCCAGGTCCTCTGCAAGAACAGTTAGTGCCCTTTACCACTGGGTCATCTTTCCAGTCCCATTTTCTCATTTTGTAAGCACAGCAAAACATCATGAAAATCTCTAATACTGTATGGCATAGTACAGTTTTCAAAGTGCATTTGATCCTCATGGTACTGCTCTTCATTCATTCATTCATTCATTCATTCATTCACTCTGTACACATGTGGTAAGTTCTGCCTGAGGGCCACACACTACTCCAAAGAAACAGGGAATACCCATTTTACACATGAGATGACTGACATTCGCCAAAGCTCACTGCTTTGTTCAAAGCTACATCCAATTAAGTGGCTAAATTCAGATCTTCCAAATCCAAAGTCAGCTTTCCCACTGCCTTCCGCTCTTCCATCCTCCTGTTGGTGTTTATCCACATTGTGCTACTACAGACCTGGAATTTTGCTTGCAGTGGACAGCCAACAGACTAATCTCAAACATGGCTCTGCTCTTGCTGAATATCCGAATGCTCCCAAGCGACTACACTGGGTCAATCTTGTGACCAGAGTCCCTGAGGAACCTGAGACACAAAAAAGAACAAAGATCCTATCTCTGATTAATCTACTCAACCCCACTGAAAAGAACTGCCTAGAATAACCAGCTTCTCCTCAAATGCAGGTGTCTCTCTGAATAGCTCATCTATAGTCACATGACCATGTCATTCAAATCACATGGTTAAAGGTACAGCTGGCTGAGAACAGAATCACTTGGTCAGTAAAGGAAAAGGGAACTGGTACAGGCAACTGTACAGATGATAGGCTAGAGCCAGATGCTTAGAGGTTTTGGAAAGTCAGAAGTATAGGGTGAAGAGGAGAGAGATGATGTGGAAGAATTTAGAATGAAATTAAAATGGGAAGGTACTATTTGGTCCAGCACCTTCCACTCCGTGTATAACTGGGTGGACCCAAAGGTTCCTCATGCTTCCCCAGGAACAAGCAGGTACCACCTGAGGCTGACAATTGCTCAGATAACACCATCTTATAACCTACAATGGGGGGGAGGGGGGAGAGAGAGAGGGAGAGAAAGCCTATTCCTTCTCTTTCCTCTCTTTCATGCTGTCTCTAGTTAAAGTGAGTCATAAACCCATTTTCCTAGAATTTCCTCCATGGTTTTCACCCTTTTGGTTAACCCATCTTGTAACTTTAGTATGTGTGGACTTCACGTGTGAGGACCTCTCAGAGCTGTGCTGATCTAACAACTGTCTCTCTGACAAGAAATAAGTTCAGATTTATGTCGTTTGCAAAGTTCTGTGATACAAACACTCTTTCTGTGGCCAATGGAAAGCCACCAATGACATGACAGTGCATGGAGCTAGCGGAAGTGGACACAAGCAGCATTCTGGTCAGCACACTTCACTCGAAGACTCTATATTCCAGAAATACCTTCATACCGCTCTAAAATACCTTAAAATACCTTCATACTGCTCTAAATACTCTTTCCTCCCTAATTCTTCACCTCAATGAAGCATTAATAAGTTCTAGTTTCCCAGAAAATGGCTTCTGCAGGTCAGAACCAGTTTCCAAAGCCAACTAGTGTCACTCTATCAAAAATTGAGTACCAGCTGACTCAACAGAATGATAATGTGATGGAATTTGTCTTTTCAATAAATTAAAGCATTTTTGCCTTTCCCTCAGTCATTCACATTTGGCTTATATATTTCTTCCAGCTCTCAAATTTACATTGTGCCTGAGACATGGGGTGGGGTTGGGGGGTTGAATGAGGGAAGAATGAAGGGAAAGCTGGATGTGAGAGTGAGCTTTTCAAGAAGAACTGTAATTAATCTGTGAGAAAGGAGAGGTGTGGGAGACAGGCTTGAGCCTAGGGTGAAAGTCTTATTGACAGCCATACAGCAGGCCTGAGGCAACAGCCCAACCACTGGAGCCTCAAGGAACGCCTTGTGACATTTGCTCCCATTGGCAGATCATGAGACTGATGCCTAGAGCTTGCCACTCCTTAGTCACCACCACCCTTGGAATTCCAAAATTGCAACACTTAGATATTGCAACAGTCAGGGTCAAGTGGTTTCCAGGAATCCAGGCTTTGTAATCTGAAACCCAGTATGCTAATGAGGCATCCTACCTGCTATTCTGTGACAGGACATTAAGTCTGTTATGCTAATAGGATGCTAGGTCTGTTATGCTAATAAGGTATCCTCCTTGCTGTACTCTGATAGGACACTAAACCTGTTATGCTAATGAGGTATCCTACTTGCTGTGCTGTGATTGGACCACTACCCCTATATAAGCTTGTGCCTTCCTGCAATAAAGCAGACCTGTGTCACTGAACCTGGTCTCCTGTGTCTGAACGTGGCTCTGCTGACACAGTCTCCTCACCAGCCCTGGGGTCTGGGACCAGGCAGAAGCAGTGATGACAGAAGGTGGCACCAGGCAAGCAGAAGAGTGGCCTCAGCCCAGGGTGAGGGGAGGAGCAGCCTTGACGCCAGTGAGAACAAAGGAGCGGCCCCCGCTGGCGGTGACCACAGAGAGGGAAGCATCCAAGCAGACAGAACCCTGGAGGAGCCGGTCATTTGGCCCTATTATCGGCTGGGAGGGATGATTTGTCTTACCATCAAAGTCCACTACTCTGAAACTATCTTCTAAAAACTGTACTAGTTTTAGTAATAGCAGAAGTCAGATAAGATCACCTTAATTTTATTACTTAAAAAAAAAACAAGAACAAGTAATTATGCTTCCTACTGACAAAAGACAAAATGTTCAGCATGCCCAATTACAGAGAAACACCGAAATGTTGAATAGGAAGAGAAATAACCCACAGCAGTCCCACAGTCACAGTGGGCGACGCAGCCCATTTCACCACAGAAGACAGAAAGAAATGTCTTCTAAAAGGGCCTTAATCTTCTACAAAAATCTTTCCAATTAATTTAACTGTGAATAATTTTCTCTTAAAACTAGTTGAAAGTTTCCATTTTAAATACCAGAAGGCTATTTAACAACCCATTTCTATAACTGGATTAAGCCGTGTACTTCAGCCTGGACAATAGCATTCCGGAATTTCTCTGAGGGTTCTGACATTACAAAGCCCCACATGCTAAGCAGAGTCAGAGCAAGCCTCCAGATATCAGGAAAAATACACTCAGTTCAATCAGACTCCCTACTTGAAAGGCAGCTAAATAATAATGTCTATGCACCTTGACAGATCACTCCAGACTCTAAAACAGAACTCTCACTGTCCCTCTACACTCCTGCAGGCCAGCAGAGCCCTCAGGAGGAAAGTCAGCTCAGCAAGAGGGGGTCTGGACACCAGGAGGCCTGGAGCTTGGAATCTTCTAGGCCAGGACATGAGGAGGGTGGGCCTAGAGCCAAGGATCCAGAAGTAGAAGATTGAATCAAGAAAGAGCAGCTGGAGTAGGGAGAAGCCAGAGAGGCTGTCAGGAGCACTGCAGAGTGGGTGGGATTCAGGAGGGCTTGGAGAGTAGGAAGCCACAGAGATCTAATCAACAGCCTCAGCTACAAGAGTGTAGCCTAAACAGGCCGGGTGGGGTAGACCTGTAATTCCAGCATTTGGGAGGCTGGTTTGGTAGAGTAAACCTATAGTCCCAGCACTTGGGAGGTTGGTTGTCAAGAAAGGAAAGGGGAGGAGAAGAGAGGAGGGGAGGGGAGGGGAGGATAG
Organism: Nannospalax galili; assembly: GCF_000622305.1. Taxonomy (NCBI): domain Eukaryota; kingdom Metazoa; phylum Chordata; class Mammalia; order Rodentia; family Spalacidae; genus Nannospalax; species Nannospalax galili. The sequence continues at coordinate 9,668,181 of NW_008345290.1, forward strand.
TGTGTTGGAGATTAGGATGACTTGCCTTTGAATGAGTGAAACCTGAGACCTGGAGCTCAAACCACAGCCTCTGCTTATGGGTGAGATCCTGAACATGGGAGTCTCAGGACCCTGACATGCAGAACAACTTCATGTTTAGTAGAGGAAGTTGGCTGACTGTTCCTCATTCTAAGAAAGGCATCTTAACTTCCCTCTGAGAGAGTGAATATCTTGGTCAATACATCACCAGACAATAGCCCTGAGTAAGGTATAAACATCCTGCTATGTGATTGCCTTAGCTTACACCAGCAAAAAAACTGCTCCTGTTTTCTCATCTAAAAATGTTCTGATACTTTGTATTCAACTGCAAAAGCCATATGTAACTGCTATTTTCTCTTCTGTATAAAACCTGTTTCACTCTTAATAGAGTGGGCTTGTAGCCAGACCCACAAGTCCCCAGGGTCTCTTCACTCTGTGCCTCTGATCCACTGTCTCAGAGCAGGGTCCCCCGGAGAGCAGCCTCTGCAGCAGTGAAGGAAGGAAGGAAGGAAGGAAGGAAGGAAGGAAGGAAGGAAGGAAGGAAGGAAGGAAGGGAGGGAGGGAGGGAGGAGAGAGACAGAGAGAGACAAAATGAGAGAAAGTGTGATAGGGTATTAGGGAGAGAGAGAAAATGAGAGAGAGGGAGGGAGGAAAATAAAAAGGAGAGAAGAAAAGGGGAGGGGAGGGAAGGGGAAGAGGAGGGAGGAGAGGGGAGGGGAGAAGCAAAGAAATAAAGAAAAGAAAAGAGGATGCACCCTGTAACCCACTGTCACACTCTCTCATGCCTCTGTACCTTTGTACATGCTATTCTTCCACCCAGAATGTCATTTTTCTGCTTTTTGTGCCTAGGGAATCCTGACATTCCTACAATGCCTAGAGCTTCCAGTTCCTTCCTCCGTGAGGATCTCCCCTCACCTCATGTGTGCCATCTCTTTCCTAGGGCTGACAGTTTCTCCTCTCCGAGATGCTCCCCTCACCTCATCCGTACCACCTTTTTCCTTGTACACATTTCATCCCGAAGCACACAACAAGCACAATATATGATACACAGTAGGTGCTTAATAATTGTTGAATGGATGAAACAGAACTGCTTATACTGTGTTCAATAATTAGGTCTTATTAGAAAGACCTATTAATATTGGTAATAGTTTACAAAATAAGGTACTTGAGTAATCTAAAATAGCCTCTAAGAAGAAAGGAAACATGATCCATCATTGTCTTATATTCCTGACCCAATAAAAGGAGAACAAATATTTTCATCCAGAAATGAAATTTAACAACAGCAGGCTCTTTGGTTCCAGATTTGAAGGTGTATCAGCTGACATTCAAACATTGCTCACAGTTTTCCAACAGAACAATACCTGAAAACACCAGAGAACCTGTTAGAACAGATAGCATTTTGAACCATTTCCTGCTGAGGGTCACTCACTTAGCAGGCTCTGGGATCCACCTCTCAAATTCTGGTGTGGTAGCTTTGGCTCAAGGCATTTGTGTTTTTCAAAGCCTGTCCCTACCTATCTCAAACAGTGAACAGGTTTAGAAACTTCTAGTTGGTTAGTTCTAAGCCATTAGTGACATGACCTATAGGCTGAACGTTGCCAGGGAGACGGGCTGCTGTCTTCTTGGCAAACCAAAGATAGTCTTCATAAATAATTGTTAAACCTACTATGTAAGTATTGGAGTATCTCATTCTCTCTTCCTAATGAACATACAAAGATAGAGGCCAGTGTTATGCACACTGTAATTATGAAAGCTGAAGCTTAGTGAGGGTAAGTACTTGTCCAGCTGCTAGGTGGCAGAGATGGGATCCTAGCTGTTCCTTCTAAAGTCTATGCTCAAAACACTTCTGTACTACCTCTTTGCTGAAACAGGTGGGCTCAAGCAACTCCCAAAACAGTGTCAAAAAAAGTGGCAGGTTCTTCAATCTGTATCACCACTGGACCACCTTGTCCAGTGATTCACAGGAACTGGTTCTCTTCATAAATCTTGAGTATTCTGTGTCTATCTCTCACTGTGTTTTACACATCTTTGCACCTTCGTCTATAACACAATGCTTGGTCCACGATATATACTCAACAACTATGTGATAAATTTCAAACACTAACTGGATTCCATGACTGGAATGATCATGTGACTACAGCCAAGCATGTGACTACTGCCACAGCTGCCCAAACTACACTGCCCATGTTGAGAACCACTGAGAAGCGTGGCTTTGCCTCTCCAGGGGAGGACATGGCCAGGGACATTATATACTTTCTGCACAAGCTCACATGAGAGGGCACACTTTCTGTCTCCATGACATGTCTTAGACAAACCTGGAAGGATCTGGGGTCCCAGTGAAGTAGTGGATGCATGGTGAGCTTCTATTCTGAGGCAGAACCGACACTATACTGGCTGTGGTAAGGAAAGCCTCTGAGTCTATGCAGACCCCACTGGCTTTGTCTCGTAAGATATTAATCATTGTCTGCACAGTGATGCTTTCTGAAAAAGAAAGAGAGAAAAAGAGAGAGAATAAATATAACTGTGGAAGGTTACTAACCAAAGCCCATCCATTCTTTTCTCTTTTTATTAATGAACCTCCTTAAATTATAGCTGGGAGGATAACTTCTCAACTATTGAATAAAATTCCTAGTCTGTTTAGAGACTGGGTTGGCTGTGTGATATATTCTGGCCAATGAGAGATGAGCAGAAGCGGTGTATGCAACTTTCTGATCACATTCTTGTCCCCCGGTTTTCCTTTCTCCCTTCCTGCCAGCTGGGAGAGGTCAACAAATAGAAGCCCAAATGTTGAAGCAGAGAATTCCCAGCCCTGGATTGTTCATAGGCATAGACTCTAACGAGGGAAAGAAATAGCTTCTATTTTCTCTAAGTCACACTAATTTTCGCCTGTCATAGCACTTGACTCTGTCTCAACTAGTGCAATAACTGAATAGAATTTTGCATCTTCACCTAATGTTCGAATTTCCTGACTCATAAGTTACCGTGTGTGTTGGTTTTAGTCAGTCTCTTAAGAGGTTGATCTTATCTCTTAAGTCTTCTCTCTCTGCCTTGTATTCTCTCTTTGCATCTCCCCTGCCACATTTCCTAGAGTTTCCAAGTCTGGACTTCTGAGTTCCCTGGAGCTATTTAATACGCTCCTCCACCTCTGCTTCCTGTAAATTAGTAGCTACAGCTGGAGGTTCCGATTTAGGGTTGATGTTTCAGCAAGGCTTTCAACACTAGTTGTTACTTAAAACTTTTTCTTATAAGTTCCCATTTAAAAGTGAATTATTTCCATGCCTCCTACTCAGGTTATGTATAATTTAAGTTCTACAGCAAACATCCCAAAGTGTTATTCCAGATTAAGGGTCAGAAAACCTTTACTTAAAGAACCAGATATAAAATATATTAGGCCTGTGGGCCATATGAGCTCCATACTCGGTCTCCACTATGACTGCTCAGCTCTGCCACTGTAGCATGAGGTGACCATAAGTACATGAAAAGATGGGTGTCTGCTGTACTTTTGATCTTGAATGTCCTCCAAAGGCCATATGTTCAAAGTTTGGTCCCCAGACTGTGACACTATTGTAGAGTGGAGGGGCCTAATATAAAGAAGTTGGGTCATTGTAGGTGTGGTCTTAAGGAGATACTGGAGCTCTGCCCCTTTCTCTCACTGCCTACACATCCTTATAAATGGTTTCCTCAACATGCTTCAGGCGTGGGGCCTATTTCCACCCCAGAACAAAAAGCAGCAAAGCAACTAATTATGGACCAAAATCTCTGAATCTACAAAACAAAGTAGACCTTTCCTCCTGAAAAGTTTTGTGTCTCATGTATTTTGTTATAGTAACAGAAAACTGACTATCATAATATGAATGCATTCTAATAAAATTTTATCTACAAAACAGGCAGCTGGTGCTAGACATACTTTGAAGATAGCAGTTCTAAATATCAAAAATTGATTGACGATATTCATGAAGAACTAGTGACTATAAAATGTGACCATTACAGGACTTGAAGGAGAGTTTTCACTCATGAATTAAAAATAATGAGCTATGTGTTAAACACATTTATATAGTTATGGGTTCTTAATATCAATTCAGTAACTGTTTGGCACAAAAGGGTTATAAAGAGAAAATTCTGTGTAACATTTCAATGCAAAAGATCATGGCCAAGATCTCAGCAGACCACCAGAGAGTGCCTGTTCCAGCCGCCCTCTGGCATAGGGGCTGAGAACTCAGGGGACCGCCTGAGAGCTCCTGGATCCTGCCTCTACATGATGATAGAGTTATGCGATTTGGGCGTCTTTTAGATAGACCCACTGAAGGAGTACCCCAGTTGCCCCACCCTGCATCCCTGTTCAGCACGTAAGAAGCCAGAGCGGTCTGCATCTTGATTCCCTATAGGCAATTTGGGTAACCCCTTCAGAGGATGGCATGATAAGAATAGAAGGTAGGAATTGGCTAGGCAGTTAGGGTAAAAAGACCCCCAAAGAAAAGTAGCCAGTTTCATGGCTAAAAGTCAAAATGTCCTTGGACCTCTTAGCAACATACTCTGTTCCAAAGGCCAAAAAGTCAAAAATATTTGGGAGCATTTATCTAATCCCTAAAAGATTTTATGGTTACCTCTTCAGAGGGGGGGCATGTTAGAGTAGTAAAAAGTCCAGGAAGGAAGGAAGGAAGGAAGGAAGGAAGGAAGGAAGGAAGGAAGGAAGGCTATGA
>NW_008345290.1:9673005-9686454 GCF_000622305.1 Nannospalax galili
AAAAGATCATGGCTGAGGAGTACACAGGCATCAAGAGTATCTTAAGATGAGTAGAAGGTAACACCCCTCCCCCAAGGCCCAGCAGACTAACTGGGTTGAGAAGGAAAGATTAAGTCAAATCTACTAAGCTTTAAGGAAGACTGCAGTAAGTATAGCAAAAGGTCACACAATGACATCAATGCTCAACATCAGCAAGAACAAGAAGCCTCCTTGGATGAGGAAGCTTCATGCAAACACACACCACCTGCCCCATTGCCTGAACACTGGGGGCTTTAGGTACAAACTGATCTTTCCATGCAAGGTTTATTCTCTCTCCCTCTGGTTTCTTTTCCCTCTGAAGTTCTGACAAGGTCTTGGGATGCAGCTACAAGACAAAGGGTTCAAGAAAAAGAATTGTATGGGGCAGAGTAACTCACCTTCTTGCTTTTCTAGACTGTCTTTGCCAGCACAGCAGTCCAAATGATCATCGGCCAAAGAAAAAATCTGGGAAAAATTGAACTCATCCTCTCCTGTCCACCACTCTTGACTCTGAGCATAAGTCCTGAGTTCTGGATGCTCTGCGTCCAGCTTAGTGGTGAGTGAAAGCTGATTGCAAATGCTCCTCACACCCTCTGTGGAGAGTGCAATGCCCAGTTAGTGAAAGGAACTCTACAGTTACAGAGAGGAATCAGTTCCATCTTTGTTTTTTGTTTGGTTGTTCGGTTGGTTGTTTGAGGTGGGGTCTCTCTGTAGCCCCAACTACCTGGTTTTGTAGACCAGGCTGGCTTCCATCTCACAGAGATCTGCCTGCCTCTGCCTCCCAAGTGCTGGGATTAAAGGCATGTACCACCACACCCAACTTCAGCTCCATTTTTGAGGAAATACATAATCCTTGATCCTCCCTCTAAACTTCCTAAAAGGTTCAACCTGTCTTGAGGCTGAAGATATGGCTCAGTGGTTAATAGCACGGGCTGCTCTTGCAGAGAATCTAGGTTTGGTTCCTAGCACTGCATGGTGGCTGGCAACCATCCATAACTCCAGCTCCAGGGGATCTAATGCCCCCTTCTGACCTCCATAAGCATTTCATTACACGGGTGTGCTTATACACATGCAGGCAATACACTCATGTACATAAAAAATAATAATAATAAGCCAGATGTGGTGGCACATACCTCTAGTCCCAGCACTTGGGAGGCAGAGGCAGGTGGATCTTTGTGGGTTCAAGGCCAGTCTAGTCCAACACAGTGAGTTCCAGGCCAACTGGTGTTACAAGGAAACCCTGTCTCAAAAAAGCAAAAAAAAAAAAATTTTTTTTTTTAAAAAGGTTCAGCCTGTCTCAGCCAGCCATTATTACAGTTTAGGTGAGCATCACCTTTACTGACCTTAAATTCACAATCAGAGTGAAATACCCAAGGCCCTTTATGCTGACCAAATAAATTCTAAGCATCCATGCATCATCCATTGCTTACAAGAAAAAATGAACAGTTCTTTAAAAGAGCTACAGTGCTAACCAGACTCGGGAATCTGTATGTGACTCCTTTACCGGAATACTCTATAGCACCCACAGCCGCCTCCTCCTCAGGCAGATTCTCTCCCACCTGGAGGAACACTTCTGCCACTCCCATCCCCATCAGACCCAAATAAAGAGTGACTTGGTCCCCGCACTTCAAGATGCTGTACAGCTCAAAAGGACAGTTCACAGTTGTCACTCTTAGGGAACATGCTGACCTTCCAAATTCCTGGATAATGAGATATGGAAGAATGAAGGAGCCTAAAGTACAATTTACAGTAAAGCCATTACAGCCCGAATCCCGGTCCCTAGGGACAAGAGCAGCACTGGACAGAGTTTTCCCAGGATGCTTTGCTTCACTGATTTATACCTCCAAAATATATATTCCTGGCTGAGAGGTGTTGGTCGTTGGCCATTCATTTTTTTAAGTGGGTATCACTAAAGTAAAATTATAATTCAACAATAGAAAACAGTTATGGTCCAAACAAGTGATTTTGGTATCCGCTAGACTCATCTATTAAAAGATAACAAGAAAACTTCTTGGAAACAACTATGCAGATGTTATTTTCCTAGAGGGCTGCTTTATAACAGGCATTTGCTCTTGAGTACCAGCTCTGGGAAGTCAGACTACATTAACTCCTACTGCCATCAATCTCAGTGCTGCTGGAGTTAGAGGATATGAAATCAATCAGTCAAAAAAGATGGCTTTCTGAAAAGATGTTTAGTGAAAGACAACATTCATTAGGTAGAAATGGATTTTTTTTAAGCTATACTTTGAAGGAATCCCAGCTTCTGAAACATAGTTGTAGATCAAAAAAGTCTTAGATTTTACTTAAAAGCAATTAGACTACTTTGAAGTATAGCCCAGCAGCTTTCTTGAGACACCACTCAATAGCATGACTTCATCTTAGGGTTTGTGTAAAAGGGTTTTAAGTTCCTGCATTGAAGGCAAGCTGGCAGTCTGGGAAGGGGGATACACAGCCTACCTTTGTTCTGTGAATACTGTAAGAGCTGAGCAAGCAGGCACGGGCTCTGCATATTATATACTGGGCACATAAAGGTAGAGAAATGCCCTGTGGTGCTGAAGGCACTGCCAGCCCATTCTGAACCCCATGAGGATGAACAGACACAGGCTTCACACACAGAGGTCAGAAAATCATTCTAGACTTCTTGGCCTCAGCAGGGCAACTGTGTATAGGGTACAATGCACCAATCACCCAGGGGAGCCCTTGTTACCAGAATCTATACACAGAAAACATGCTTCACTCCAAGTGACTGCAGGAGATCTGATTCCAACTGAGGTTAGATTTGATTCTAATCACCTAAAAACAAAGGTGACAGATTGCACACATAATATCATTTATGATAAATTGGAAGAGAATTCATGATAAGCAGTAGAAAAAATATGTAAGTCAAGTAGAGGTTCAACAAGAAAAGAGTGCATCGATCTACTAGCTGTGTCTGCTAGTGGAGAACAGCAGTGCACATGACCTGTATTTACCATCCTGTCCTAAGGAATGCAAAGGGACCAGTTTTCTTTTGGAACCATGGAGGATCCTTGGAAGTCATTTAACCAATTCCAGGATTCTATCCCATTGAGAATATGAGAGAGAGCACTGAGGTGATGGTGGACCACCACCACTCCCACTTCAAACATCTCTTTCCAGCACTGTCTCAGAAGCAAGAATGTGCAGGGGCCACAGAGCAGCACTTCTCATTGTGGATGGCCATACTCAGTGCTCTTCTAGGAACAGTGTCTCAGACATGGCCTAGTTGGCCCTGAGTGCAATTCAACACTCTCACAGATCCAAGCTTCCATTTTGAGGAACAGTCTAACCATAAGCATTTACAGGGATGGGAGTGACAAGAGATTTGCTGTCTTGTAAGGATGAAGATTCCCCATTTTTCTGCCCAACTCATAGGTGTGGTTTGTAGAATAAGATGGTTTGGGATGTTCTGTGTGATATACACACAAAAAAATCAACAAATTTAAAAAATGAATTATATTTGAGAAGGAAGCATAAAAATTTACGTCATGTTAATTAGTAAAGGTGATAAAACATTACCATTGAAATCTACCCAATGACTTTATAGCCATACACGGGTGCCAAGGATCAGAGTGCAACTGACTATGACTAGTAACTATCAGATACATACAGATTAGAGACTCATGTGCCAACATCTCAGTGTTATTGCCAAAAACAATGAATCTTTCTGTAAGAAACAGTATATTTTAAAATGAAATGGAGATCTTTTTTAAAAGTTAAAAACTCATTCAATTTTATGTTTTACAGGACTGAGTTCAATATTGTGTAACTGTATTCATTGAACAGCAAACCTAAAAATTTTATAGCACTTTTTGAAAGAGATGTATCTTTGCTCTGGAAATTGTTATTGAGTATGTTAAAGCTGTAATGAAATGCTTCTTCTAAAAAAGTAAAAAATAAATTAAAGAACTGAGTATTCCCAGAAAGCAAACAGAAAATGTGAAATGCTAGGTGTGTGCTTCCCGAGTCTTGATATTCCTTTATCGTACATTCAAGGGATTCCAGGTATACCTCCAGAAACAGGTACCCGGATGTAAGAGGTGTTCGTAACCTGGAAGGGTGGTACAGAGGACACAACCCAGAAACCACTGAGTCAGCCAGTATGTCCAATCAACACCTCAGCATTTCCTACCCTCAAAGCTCTTCATCCTATAACCCCTCACCTGTGATCTTCTCGGCAGCCCAGTACTTCCCGACAGTCTCCAGCACCCAGGCTTCATCACGATCCACCAACAGATATGCACTTTGGAAGCTCTGACAGGAGTGGCTATCTTCATAATAATTCCCGCCTTGTCCGTGTTCTTCCAACAAGGAGACAATGATGTCTAAGGCTTCTTTGGCTGTTGTCCCTCGCTCTAAACCAAGCCTGAAGGAAATCAGAAGTATACCTCCATTATTTAAGACCATGTGATCATTACCATAGCAACAAAGGCTGGGATCAGGCTGAGTCAAGAAGCATGTCAATGTGTGCAAACATATTAGATATGGAGATCAATATTCGAACTTATTAGCAGCTCTATAACTCAGAATGCCTCCTTCACACATCTAGTTACAACTCATGGGAGTATTTTCTGTCTTTAGATAACCCCCTTCTGTAAAAACAAAAATATCAGGAGCTACTAGCCCCTATCTCTGGACAGGAGGATCAACTCCATCTTCTCTTGACTGGCCCCACTTCCCATGGAACTTTCCAGCTCAGCTCTAGCCCTCAGTAAGACTCTTTTCCTATGGCTTGTGTTCCCCCCTGACTTCTGCCTAAGTAAAAGTAAATACTTCTTCTTTTCCCCAAACTAGATGGCCTATAACTCCACAGAGGATATTTTGGTCATTGCTATAGCCCATTTGACTCCTCAAAATGTATGTTGAAAACCTAACACCAGTGAGATGGTATTAGGAAATGGGCCTTCTGGGAGATTATGAATCATGCGGGTGGTGTCCTCATGAGTGCCAGTAGTGTCTTTTATAGAAGAAGCCTCAGAGAGCTGTCTTCCCTCATTCCACCATGTTAGGACACAGTAAGTAGGTGCCATGTGTGAATCAGAAAATGAGTGCATATTAGACATCAAATGCTGACTGACTGATCTTAAACTTCCCTGCTTCTAGAACTATGAGCAATGAGGTTCTATCGTTTATAAGTATCCTGCTTAAGGCATGTTGCTATAGCATCTTATAGTGGACTAAGACAACTGATAATGTGTGTGGGTGCCAGCCACTCAGTGCATATAATTTGCTTTGGGATCTCACTAGAAATGAGTGGCTGGTTAGGCTATCACTGACAATTTTTCTATGTACATTCCTCCAACCCATCAGATTACACCTATTGATGTAGCCTACACCATTCATTATCAAAAGAGCAAAGATTCCTTCTAAAGTAAGACAGCCATCCTCCTTCCCCTGACCCTATCAATTAATAAACCTCTTAGAGAGAGTGCAGACACCGTCCTCTGTGTGACCTTGGGCAGCTTACATAAGAGATTTGAAATTCAGTTCCATGCTATCCATAAAGAGTGTCTAGGCCATTGGAGTGCTATGAATACAAGTGTTGTAAAATAATAAACATGGGACTGAAGAGATGGCTCAGTGGTTAAGAACACTAGGTGCTCTTGCAGAGGGCCCAGGTTTAATTCCCAGCACCCACATGGTGGCTAAGAACTGTCTGTAACTCTAGTTCCAGGGGAATCTGATGCCCTCTTCAGACCTCTGTGGGCATTTCATGACATGGGTGCACTTACATACATGCAGACAATACATTCATACACATAAAATAAAAATTATAAATAAAAGTTTTAAAAATAAATAAAATATTGAATTCAGTATAAACCCTATAAGACATAAAATTGAATGAGGTTTTAAGCTTTAAAAAAGATCTCCATTTCATTTTAAAATATACTTGTTCATACAGAAAAACTCATTTTTAATGCTACTAACGCTTAGATGTTTGCACATGTGTCCCTAATCTCTATGTATCTGATTATTACTAGTCACAGTTGGTTACTTTCTGAGATCCTTGGCACCTGAGCATGGATATAAAATCATCTGGTAGATTTCAATGGTAATGTTTTTCACCTCCACTAATTAACATGAAGCAAATTTTTATGCTTCTTCCTAAAATACAACTCATTTTTTTAATTTGTTGATTTTTTGTATTTCATAGAGAATATTCCAAACAATCTTATTCATCTATATACCCACTTCCCAAATGGCACTCTCCCATAGCCTCTCCCTTCCTACATACTGGAACTCATATACTCTGTCATCCCTGTTACTGTCCACTGTGTTGTTAGCGCTCCCAGCCATTCCCCAGTGATTCTCCATCTGCTGAATCTAGTCAGCCTATCTAGAGTTCCTTGTTTTAGGAAGATCAACTGTTCCTTATCTAGCAGCAATAAGTTGCCAATATTCCTTTAGATAAGATTGGGGTCTGCTGTTCATTTTCCCAGTTCTATGCTGGGTTACTGTCTGGGAGTCTCTTGGGCCACCCTGGCCAACAACTCAAAGGAAGGTATCTCCTGTCTGGTATTGTTTCTTGTTATGTAGCCTTTAGCTATACACATGGACTCTTAAAGAATCATACTGACCCCTTTAATCTTTGGTTATAATTTCCTTTTGGGTGTTTAAGACCATACAGTTGGCCCAGATAAACCAATTTATTTTTACTCTTATGGTCGTTTGAGGATCTGTTCCCCAGGGGTCACATGGGCTTAGGAGGCCCCCCTGGCTCCTTTCTTTTACCAGTTCTGCCTATGTGAAGATAAGTCAAAGGTCCTGCTTGACTTTGGCTGGGGTTCACTTGGAAGCATGGAGGAAATCCTTCCTCTGTGTTGACCCTCCTCTTTGTAGACTGGACACTGGTTCAAATCCATTTGGTGGAGTCTCCATGGCCTACTTGATCAAGAGGACAGGTGACCCACCACAATTACAGGACATTTTGGGAGATGCTCATAGTCCCCTGGAACTAGTTAACCTAGGAGGGCAAGGAGCAAAACCTGTCCTTTATGTCCCTCTGAACAAATTAGTATAGGCATCAAAGTATGTCTGTTAAACATCCAAGAAGGTTAGTTCCACCAGTCTTTTACTTTTGCTTACTGTGTGCCATATAGATAAATATTGGGCAAAGACCAATTGTTCTCAGATAAACATTTGTTACTGAGATATGTTAATGCTGTAATGAAATGCTTCTTTTAATCATGTGGTTATTAAATAAATAATTTTAAAAAATAAAGTAAAAAACTCAAGAAATTAATTAATTAATTAATGAACATGAAAACATAGAGCACTGATGCTTGGAATCAAGCAGGCAATAAGACAGCTTCAGCAGGCAGAACACTGGCACAAGAAGACACAATTCAGAAACAAATGACACAGCTCTAGCTCTGCTTATGCCACACACTGGCAATAATATGACCTTTGCAACTCTTTGTCCTCATATCAGACACCCCACCTCCTTCTCAGGCTGTTATGATGGAGGACGCAACGTGAGACATATTTAGTTCACTTATTCATCAGTGCAGTCAGACTATTGCTCTGCCAGCAAGAACTCAGGTCTTAGAACAGGCAACAGAGTCACTTCGATGGTGGTATAAGCCTGGCCTTGATGAATTTATAACTTGAGAAATAGCCATGGAAATTCTCCCAACTGAGTGCTTCCTGAGGGATGTTCCACTGTTCTGTCATGGAAAAACTAATGCAACCACAAGCTGTCAACTGATTCTTGAAATGGGCTTATTATGTTCATAGTCTGATCATCACAGACAAGTTCACTTGACAGTTCTCATTTTAAGCTTAGTTAGGAAGACTTGGTTACATAGCCATAATTTACAAGGTTGAACCTTAAGGCCTTGAAAGAGTGATAAAAGATGGTGTTTCATAAAGATGATAGCTGAGTTTTCACATTGGTGTCTGAGACCACCCTCCCTCAGTCCTTGTTACAAAGTTGACACATTATCCATCTGGCATTAGAAAAAGAACAAATTCAATGACATCACACAGTCAGTAGATTTCCCTTATCAATGTCTTCCTTCTTAAAAACAAGCGGTTGGCTTATCTCAAGGATGTGGATCTGAAGCAAGGTCCTTTCCAGGGTCCCTGGTAACAGTACCTCATGCCTCAATGCCCCAGGGCCTGTCAGGCCCTAAGTGACCCATGCAAACATATGTTGGATACATGTGACGATGGTCATGTGCAACAGCTCCGTCTTTGGAGGTTAGAACCTCTCCTGCAGATTCTAATGTCCTCTGGTGATGTTCTGTCTGTTTATGTCCCACTAAGGCCCCCATACTTGTTCTTTTCCTTCATCCCAACATATACACATAGTTCTGATTTCACTCTATTGCTTCTCAGACAAGGACTATGGGTTAAAAGCTATGCCTATAACCAATATGACCATTCCTACTTGGTCTTCTGGCCATTCGATAAGGACACGACTGCCCACTCCACAGTACAAGGGTAGGGAAAGGACTACACACTCTCCACCTGAGCCCAAGGGGTACAGATGAATTTCAAGTCACTGGACAGGAGGATATGCCACATCACTCAACATCTATTTTTAAAGTCATTTCCACCCCCTCACCTCCTAGATGGAGTAGAAATACAGGACTCCACATGAGGACAGCACTTTGGAGGCACAGTTCCTAATTTTGTTTTAGTGGCTTCACCTTAGCCTAGAAAGGACTAGGACAGGAAAAGGAGTGGAACTGGAAGGGTCCAGGTCAGTCTCCTTCAGACATCTATGTTCAGTGTGGTTTATATCTTCCCAAAGGATGGCCAGGGTTTTCTGGGTCTAAGAATTAGATGTTCCTGAATTCAACTCTTTGTTTCATGGAAAAAAAAATATTTGAGGCCCATGGCTTGCTCACATATGGGTCAAGCTTAGCCTGCCCATTCCTGAAAGGTGTATACATCTTCCTGAGGAAGCTGAGTAACACCTACCCTTTTGTTTAGGAACTCTGCTTGCTGATCTTTTCCACATCTGTCCCTCTATAAATCTGAAGGAGACTTCAATTTATATCTCAAATAAGGAAAATTTAGATTGACTTTGGTAAACCATTGTTACTCTGGGGAAAGTAAAGAAAACAGTCAATACCCCTCCCCTTAGAGGACTCTGATGCAAGTCACCCTCCCTACTCCCCACAACCAATACGTCAACTCCTCTGAGTTCATAGCCTTTTGGAAATTTAGAAGATTCTTGGTCTTCAGCCAGGAGTGGACACTTGAAGGTGATGCTGGGAACTGATTATATGCCCACTCCCCTGGAAGATGACCTCTAAATGTGGGGTGTTGGGAGGCTTTGGGAGGTGATTAGGTCATGAGCGTGGAGTCTTTGTGATGGGATTAGGATCCTTAGCAAAGAGACACAAGAAATTGTCCTCTCTCTGCTGTGTAAGGACACAAAGGGCAGATGGTCATCTGTACATCAGATACAGATCTGTTGGGACTCTGATATTGAACTTCCCAGCACTCAGAATTGAGAAATAAACCTGTCGTTTAAACTGCCCCATCCAAGTCTGTGGTATATCTGTCATAGCAGCCCAAACAGATAAGAAAAGTGGTAAGTGGATGCTATGCACTGCATGGGCTTTGGTGTATTAAAAATTATGGAAACTTGTTTTGGACTGAGCTTCTGCACTAGTTCCCAGCTGACCTGTCCAAACCAAAATGGGGTTGCTCCTGCTAAATGTCCCATAATCAAACTGAAGCTTTGGAGAAGGTGGAGAGATCTCAAAATAGTCTCTTTCTGGAGAGCAATGAATTCCAGTCTACGTGAGTGAGCATAAGGAAGTCCTTGCAGCTGTAGTCCTTACAAAAAGTAACCTGAAGTAACCTCATTCTAACCAGCTTCTCTTTCTTGTACCTCTATTTTTCTGTTTCCTCTTCTTCACTTTGTAAAGGCATTGCTCTGTTCTGCTTTGGCCTGGTGGGGGCCCATATTCTACTTTACACAATGATGTCTGAAAGACAACTCAGCCTAAAACTAAAGATGTTGTCATCTCGCCTTTGACAGGGGAAAGGATATGTGAGACTTTTTCCATCTCAATGCTCTGTCTCATTGAGAGAAGTAGGTGTGAGCTAACTAGACAGAAGTGGTGCCCTGGGACCTTGGGCAAGCCATTTAACTTCCCTAATGATCCATTTCCTCATCTGCACAAGGAATTGAACAGACCTTGTTTCTCAGGTTGATGTGATTGTTAAGTGAAATAACATACACAAAGCCTGTCTCCCCATATTGTTCTGGAAATTGACTTTAATTACATAGGTGCTTCCCTCCTGCAGGTTATTGACTGAGCCTCCCTTCCAATCACCTGTGAGCTCCCACATTCACTAACAACCTATAACCAAACTGTAAGACTTTCCACACCTTCCCTGACTGCTTTCCAAGAACTTCTATGGTTTCTAACATGAGGAATGTCTGATGTGCTCAGAATTATAAGAGGCTCTGAAATACTGAGACTATCTGTATTTTAATGCCAATATTAAACCCAGTTAGAGGTAGTAAAAATTCGTTTGCAGAAGCTGAAGAGATGGCTCAGAGGACCATAGTTCAAATACCCCAAACCCATGTAATGCTTGGTGGCTCACCTGTAATTATAGCCTCAGAAGGTGAAGCCAAAATCCCCAGAGTAAGCTGGCAAGTGAGGTTAGTCACACTGGAGAGCTCTGAGTTTGCCTGAGAGACCCTGCCTCAAAGAATAAGGTAGAAGAGCAATGGAGACGGTCTCCTGACATCAACCTTGTCCTCATGCATGCACACACATACATGCATGCATGCACATCACACACACACACACACACACACACACACATACACATGAAAAGAAGGAAAAAAATCAGACCAGAAAAAGAAAGGATAAAGCAGGCATGCAAGGGGAAGAAGAGGCACAGCATGTGGAAAGAATGGAGTCCTGGAGTCAGGGCACCTGCTCAGAGAGCAGAGGGTTGCATTTGGGGATTTTGAGCTAGTTGCTATTCCTTCAGTAACTTGGTATCTTGAAATCTATTATGGTGGTAAGACTATTTATACCACAGGTGTTGGAAAAGCTGCTGCCCCACTTCTAGCTGATTATTAGGTATTTTCCAGCATACCACTGACTAATGGATTCCAAAAGCCTCCCAGTCCTCATCTGGATTGAGGTCAGGAGGCATTATCATGGCAGATGGACCTCAGTTGCAAAGCACCTTGGGTATAAGAGACACCTTGACTTCCAGAAAATAAATCCCTATCTTAATGTTGGCTGCTGTCAGCTGCTTGGTACTTGGATCCACACTCATTGAACATGCAAAAATGTGTGTATGTGTTTGTATTCCTTTGTGGAGGAAGGGGATTAGTAGTTGAAGTCATACAGAGATCCATGAATAAAAGAGGGAGAAGGGAGGGAAGGAGGGAGGGAAAGGGGATGGGAGGGAAACCAAAAGTAGACAAAGCTTGGCTTTTAGCCCCAACATCACTGGGAACAAATTATAACAAGTGTTGCTTAATGCTTGCATTCCCACAAGCCTCTAAGAAGCACATAAAAATTATACCTTTACTTTGAAAACAGTGCCTATTAAATTGCTGCTGCCATTCATTTTTGTCTCTTGCAGCTGAGCTTGGACTTAATGTATGGATGGAAGGCACAAAGGACCAGAGTACATAGAGGGGGAGTCGCTATAGTCTTTGAATAATCACCCACAGTCTCACAGACACTTGAAGCAGAGTGTGAAACCTAAATATTCTACTCTGCAGGAACTGTCCAGGAAGAGCAGGCAGTCAAGCACAGAGAACAAGCAAGGACAGCGCAAGAAACGATGCCACACACGGTGCCAGGTCTTCTTCTCTAGAAGACCCAGAGCACCAGGAGGAGGGCACGAGCATGCAGCCAGCCCACAGGAAGTTCCTCTGAAGCAGGATTCTCTGCCTTCTGCTGTATCTGCCTCCTTGTTGAGACAGACTGTAGGTCCTGCCCACAAGCAGTAAGTAGGGACTGTGAATTTGCCTTTGCAGCAAGCTCCCAGGCAGTGCTTGTTTAGTATTTCCCTAGAATCTGACCACTCGAGGGTCTGTGGTTTGTGATCACAGCATCCACATTTCTGCAGCTCCCCAGTTAATTAAACAGGAAGACTTCAGGTTCAGGGGTCACTTCTACAACTTGCTTGGTATAAAATGGCCCCTTAGAACTGACTAGGCTTGGCTAAACTGACTGATGATAGCCAGTTTAAAGCTGGGACCAGACTCTGAACTAGTCTTTTAATTCAGAGATCCACTCCAACTACAGGCTGCTGTGCAACCCGACTCCGAAGAGGCTGCCAGGGTAAGGCCAGGGTCAGGGTCCTTATCACACCCTTATTATTGCAATAGTTATACTGACAGAGCAAGCCAGGAGAGAAGTCAGACTTAAATAGCTATGGCTCCGGTCTCCCCTGTCATCCACTGCATATGTTATTATCCCAGACCGGCTAACTCTCACAGCACCAATTCTGTGCCATCCCTCAGCCTTGCAGATCCACGTCAAGCACACCTCCTCCAAGCATCCCAAATGTAGCCAGGCAGGGGCAGTCTCTGAACACTCAGCAGTGTTTATGGAGGGCTAACCTTGGAATTCTATGCCACACAGTAGCATCAAGTCCCAGATCTCCATGTTATCATCAGTCACACTTAGAATTTGTGTTGTTCTCTTTTCTCTGTAAGCAAACTCCTACAACCTCTTTGCAGACTTGAGCTTCTTCATGTGCCCACAGGGTCATAGTCAGCAGGCCTGTGCTGCTTTATGGGGCTGAGAGTCTTAGAAAGTTAAAAACTAAGGCATAGAAGGGGCTAGAGAGATGACTCAGTGGTTAAGAACACTTGTGGCTCTCCCAGAAGACCTGGGTTCGATTCCCAGCACTCACATGGCAGCTAACAACTGTCGGTAACTCCAGTTCTAGGGGATCTGATGCCCTCTCTGGCCTCTACAGTCTTTGCACTTACACACAAGCAGGCACTACACTCATACACATAAAATAAAAATAACAAAATATTTTTTTTTTAAACTAAGGCATAGAGGAGAAAAGTATTCTCCAACATCCCTTAGAAATTAACCTTTAAGATTATTTTTGCCAGGTCTCTAAGTTCCATACTGCAAATATAATAACTCAATGCATAAGGGTATAAAGGAGGGATTTAAAAGGTATGTTTTTTCATTCTTTCATTTTCAGGGTTTCTAACATAGTCACAATTGGGCTTGTTGACGGTTGTGCTCATTCATTAAAGGAGTGCCAAGCAGGGTCACTGGACCCTCACCTGAGTATCCAGCCACTCTTCCTAGCCAACCAGTCCAGCCTTGGAAGACAAAAGAAAAATGAGGAAGAACCCAATAGAAGGATGCTTTTGGAAGCCCTTGTAAAGAAATTCCAGTGGACACTCACATGAACATTTGAAAATTGCCCTGTTCTGACTTTTTT
>NW_008345290.1:9686949-9749606 GCF_000622305.1 Nannospalax galili
AATTTTTAAAAAATCGGAGGCAGGCGGATCTCAGTGAGTTCAAGGCCAGCCTGGTCTACATAGTGAGTTCCAGGACAGCTGGGGCTACAGGGAGACCCTGTCTGAAAAAGATCAAAGGAAAAAAAATCCTAAAAGCTGTCAAAACATAAATTCAAAACTTATTATTCTGCAGATTTTGTTTAAAAGAAAATGGGTTAAATATGTGAAGCTTTTTCCAGTCTAGGACAGCTACTCCCAAGGTTCTAAGAACTGCGAATTATAAGGAAGAGAAAGAGAGGACTAAAGGCAAGGTATCACCCCAGGTTAGCACGACAGCCTGCATCCTAGCACTCAGAAGACAGAGGCAGGAGGAACAGCAGCTCTAGGGCAGCCTGGACTACAAAGTAAAACACTGCTTCAAAAGAAGGGAGAAAAGAAAGGAAGGAGGGAGAAAAAGAAGAAGAAAAATAAAGAAAAAGGGAAACAAATGTTACCCAAACGATGTCCCTATTCAAGTTATATACATATGCCTGGCAGAAGCAGTGGGCCACAGGGGCCTCTGTGGAAATGTGCAATTTTCTCCAACAAACAACTGTCAAAACCTCAATCCCCTTTCTTAGGAAGTTAGCTTTGGGAGGTTCTTCGAAGACCACCCAATCTAGAACTCATACTGAAAACCTGAGGAAACTTGACTTAGAAAAGGGACAAAGCTTACTATACCCACTCTGAAAGCCAAGACCTCAAGCTCCCAGTCCAACCTTCACTGACTACCTCACGATTCCATTTTCCACCTTCTATCCTAGTCATTCATTCAACACTCAGCTACTGATCATAGTCATGTGCCAAGCACTCACTTCTCAGTGCTTGTGCCACAGGGGTGAACAGCACCAAGACCTCAGCTCATCCAGCCTCCACATATTCCTTCTACTACCCAAAGCCTGGGACATAAAGGTGTGGACAGGAAAGGACATGGTCTGCATTCTCTATTCTTTTATGCTTAATGTATTTTATATATTTTTTCTATTGCCTATTATTATAATTTAAAAGGCCATAGAAATCATCCATTTAAACTACTGTACAAATGACTTGGAACACAAGGTTATATTGAGGAATTGTAATGACTTTTTTTATTGATAATACTTTTTTCTCAGAGTTTCTATTAAAAGTCTATAAACAAGACTATACAGCCACCATTGTAACCTAAGTTTAAAATATTTTCAGCACCCCCAACATATACTCTCTTATCTATGAGGAGTAACTCTCCATTCCCCTGCCCCTAGCCAACCCCAGAGAACCACTAATCTACTTTGTTTCTTTATAGATTTGCTTCTTCTCTGAATCTCATATAAATAGAATCATACAACATGTGACTTTGTATCTGGCTTCTTTCACTTAGTATGTATAATGTTCTCAAGGTCATATTCTTTTTAATTGTGTGTGTGTGCGTGTATATGAGTGTTATGCTGCATGTATGTAAGTGCACCCGTGTCATGCAATGCCCACAGAGGACAGAAGACGGTGTCAGATCCCCTGGAATTGGAGTTACAGACAGTTGTTAGCTGCCATGTGGATGCTGGGATTCAAACCCTGATCTGCAAAAACAGCCAGTGCTCTTAACCCCTGAGCCATCTCTCCAGCCCCCAAGATCTTATGGTGTAACATATCACAGTATTTGATTCCTTTTTATTGCTAAATAAAATTCCATTGTTATTTATTCTTTTTTTCATCATCTTAAAAGTGTCTACCAAAAAGTACATGTCTTTAGGAGAACTATCTCACAAGACATGAGGTTTAGAAGAAAATAAATCCCACTCCTATTTCCAACTCCTCTGTGCAGTATTTTCAAATAATCACCACTCTGTACCTGACCAGATCCATCCCCAGTAAGGCTTCCACCTCAGAAGCTGGCTCTCTGGCGTTGATGGCTTCATTGGCAATGCATACTCCATGTTCATTGGCTCCCATTTCTGCCCCCCAAAGCCAAGCTGGTCTGCTTATCACTATGGCGTGGGTCCTGGGAACTTGGTCAATTGAAATATAAGTGCACTAAAAAAGGAAGACAAGAAAGAAAGCACCATCAATTGTCAGAAACATCTTACCTTCCACTCTGGAATCTACACTAAACTTCACACAGTTATAAACAACCGAGGTGTACAAGGCCTGAAATGCCCACAGTGCACCCAGGGGTTTCTGTGGTGAGTGTTGTTCCTTTTAGATCAAGCCAGACTTACACAGTGTTTCCTCACACACAATCATCTTCAGCCCGGTAGGTATCCAGCCAACCACTGCACTGACATTCTTAGTCTGCTCATTGAAAGTCTCACATGGCCATCAGCATTTGACATGAACACAGCTATTTTTCCTCCTGGGCAAAAATCTGGCTACATCAGTGGTCAAATGTTTTAGAAGTTATAGAGCTCTAGCTTCAAATGAATCTTTACCCAGAAGCCTGACATAGAAAGACGGTAAGAGGATGCTTTGCCTCAGACAAAAGAAAATAGGTCTTCAGAGTCCACTGTGGTTTTGGGACCATTTGACAACTGACATGATCTCAGCAGTTGTAGAAATGAGGAAGCAAACATGATATTGACATTGCACTGTTGTGAGGAATGCTTTTTCACACTTTTTCCTGCCTAGCCATTGGATTCTCACTCTAAGCCAATGAAACAAACAACACAAAACCGTTCCAGGGAGCTGTGCTTCTAACTGCTATCAGGACCACAGTGCATGCCACTAGACTGGTATGTTGTGCCTTCTCAAGGAGCTGGGGCTTAAGCGGGAACACAAGGGTGCTAATTTAGGTCAAACTACTTCCAAGGTATTTTTAACCTCAGAACCCTTCCTTCAGGGGCTGGGGAGGTAGTTGGCAGACTACTTGCCTACCATATAGGAAGTCCTGAGTTTGATTCCTAGCACTTCATAAACAATGCATGGTGGTACACATCTGTGATCCCAGAATTTGGGATGTGGAGACAGGAGGATCAGAAATTGAAAGCCGGCCTTAGTTATGTAGTAAGTTCAAGGCCAGCCTGGGTTATGTGAGGTCCTGTTTCAATAAGTAAATAAATAAATAAACAAAATGAAAACAAGAACCCCTCCTTCATACAAACTGTTACATAGAAGCAAAAAAATAATAAAGCTGATCAAACAAAAGTAGGAAGGAGCATGGGACCGTAGAGAGGACAACCTCTGGGTGTGAAAAACCACTCAGATCATCACCTGCTCAGTCTTCTTTCCTCCAGCCCATAATGTCCCTCCCACCCAAGGGACTAGACTGGAACGTTTAGATGATCTGTGGGTTTCATGACTGCCTTTCTGTGAGCCTGCAACACACTCCTTCTGGACACTGCAGCTGGCTGAAGCTGCCATCCACATTTCAAACTGAGGCTGAACACACTGGATTTGCCAGCAGTCTGAGGGACTTTCTCTTTTCTAATTCAAGGCTTCTGAGACTGAAGTGAATGCAGCCCAGTCAGCCATTCCGCATTGATTCTCAGTCATCTCAGCTCCTTTAAGAGCTCAAACTCAGGCAGCATTCAGTGGCTTCAGCCTCTGCACAGTTCAGGTCAAGTGTTTCCCAGCATTGAAGTAGTATTTTATCTGGTACATATTTGGAAGCTGAAAGCTAATTAATACCAGAGGTTGTCCAAAAAACATTGAGGGTTTTTTTTTCAGGGCGGGGCGACTTGACCATAAAATATACTTTTGAAATGTTTCCCCCATTTACTTGCTGAAAATAATTTTTTTATAAAATGATTCTTAGCCGGGTGTGGTGGTGCTCGCTTTAATCCCAGCACTAGGGAGGCAGAGTTCAATGGATCTCTGTGAGTTAAAGGCCAGCCTAGTCTACATAGCAAGTTCTAGGCCAGCCAAGAACAACACAGTGAGACCCCGTCTCAAAACACACAAACAAAAAGATTCTTACAGAACAAAAATCTAGGCAAAGCAGTGCTCATAGCTATACTCCTTGAAGTTTCCATCTTTGAATCGCACCCACCCCACATGTGAAACACACAGTTCAGCAGCATCACTATGGTTTGGATGTGGAAAGTCCCCTAAAGTCTTGTGTTAAAGGCTTGGTCCCCATGGTGGTGCCACAGGAAGGTGGTAGAACTAACACCACAAGGGTGTCAGTTTAGGGTCCATTCCCAGCTCCAGAAGCCCAATAGACTAGGCTCAGCTGCCTGTCCAAATACACTGATTAAAAAGATGCAAAATGATGAAAGACAGAGGAAGGAGAATTGATCAATGGCAGAAAGAGGAACAGATACAGAAGTCCAACGACCCCAAGTTCATCTTCAGGGTACAGGTATGTGCTTTAGGTTTAAATAGAGGGAGAACTGGGGCCTACAGGCAAGGAATGTGTGCAAAGTCAGTGTAGTTGATTTGATCACTATCTCAGCTCTGATTCTGCAAAATGACCTGAGGAAGACTTACAGTTTCTGGGACAAACTGGCTCTCAGGAACCCATCACTTCTGTTCCAGGCCTCAGCCTCACCTGCATCCAGAGAATGGTCTGTCCTGTGAGGCTCTACTGCTCCAGGAACTTAGGATAACTGCAGGTTTGGGAAAATGAGTGGTCTCTGTGCCTTCATCCATTAAAGGACATAAGACAGGCTAAAAAGGAAAAACTAAGAGGATATGAGAGGGAAAGAAACCAGACCCTGAGATTTAGTCTGCCTTTCCTACTGACTTTGGCATAACTGGTAAAGCCAGAACTGCCTACTTTCTCTTCCAAAGACATCTCAAAAAAGGATGTTAACTAAAACCAACAAACTGTGCTTACTCAAGCCCAGAATACTTGTAATCTTGAGCTCCACTGTGCCAGTACTCCTTTCTCATCCCTAAATCCCATGCACCTCATAAAATCACCTTGCAATTTCATTTACAAAAGGAAATTCTTGATGAGAAAAGTATATTTCAATTTATATATTTTTCTTACTTTTAAAATTTTACTTAAATTTTAAGCTTTGTGTAATCTTTAAACCTTCCTTGTACATTATATCCTTTGAGAAATATAACTCAGAAAACCTCAGATTTTTTTTTTTTTTTTTTTTTTTTTTGGTCTTTTTGAGACAGGGTCTCCCTGTAGCCCCAGCTGTCCTGGAACTCACTCACTATGTAGACCAGGCTGGCCTTGAACGCACAGAGATCTGCCTTCTTCTGCTGCCTCCCGAGTGCTGGGATTAGAGGCGTGTGCCACCACGCCCAGCTTAGAATCTTTAAAAAAAAAATTATTGAATTTTTGTACATTTTATATAATGTCTTGATCATATTTAGATCCCCTCCCCTATCTGCACTCTCTCATAGACCCCCCCCCAGGTTTCATGCATTCTGTCATATATGTCAAGGCCTAACAAGTCAAGTCTGTGTTCCCAACTATCCGTTAGTGTAAGTCTATCCACTGGAGCTTGGTCAACCTACTTAGCATCACTCCATTAAAGAAGACTAACTCTCCCTCATCCAGCATTGATCAATTGTCAATAGTTCCTCAGCTAGGGTTAGAACCATTTCCCCAGTTCTATGCTGGGTTTTTGCCTGGTTTGAGTTGGCATTGGTCTTGTGCATGCTGTCATCACTGCAGTAAGTTCATATGAGCAAGTTCCCAGTCTCCTGGAAAACTCTCTTTCCTTGTGGTCCTTCACCACTCTGGGCTCTGACAGTCTCTCCATCCTCTCTTCCACAATGGTCCCTGAGTCCTGGGTAACAAGAGGTTTAATGTAAGGAGTCCTATCCAGGGACCATACACTCTGCAGTTTCTTATTCTCTACATTTTGGCCAGTTGTGGTTTTCTGTGTTAATCACTTTCTGTTGCATGAGGAAACTTTGCTGGTGAGAGTTGAGATATACATTAATATTCTCTCTGCCCCCATTTCCCTATGTTCCCCATGAGCCTTAGGTGTAGAGATTGCATTGTAGATGTGTCACTTAGGGCTGGGCATCTCACAGACACTTATTCTCTGCATTTGACCAGTTGTGGAACTCAATAGTCTCCATCTGTTGTAAAAAGAAGCTTCTTTGATAAGTGGTGAGAGGTGCACTTGTCTGTAAATATAAGGATATATATTTAGCATACAGTAAGAAATTACAGTTGTCTAGGGGTGTGTCCTATGTAGATTTTTCTCTAGGATCTATGACCCTTGAGCCATGTGCATTTGACTATGTTTACAGTACCACACACGAGTTCCCTCCCATTGAGTGGGCCTTAAGTCCAATTAGATAGCTGTTAATTACCCCCAAAATAAAAGTGCCACTACTGTACCAACAGCAATACATTGGGTTGGACCATTTCGGGCTGGTCATTATTGTGGTTATTAAGTTTTACAGCTGAGTTGGACCATTGATTGGTTTGCTCCCTTAGCAGTTTGCATAGCCTCTCAAACTATGAAAGCTAGTCTTCAGGGAGGAAGCTTCCAGGTCAGTCCTAGTTCCATTGCTCCAAGACTTGTGTCCAAAGTATGTCCTGTCTTCAGCAATGGGGTCTTACCTTGAAGTTATAGGAGGCAATCAAGGGCTTTAGCAATAACCTGTGTTAGTTGGGGAGTCTCTTGGACTACCCTGATCAACAACTGGAAAAGAGGTTTTTTCTATCTCAGGATTTTATTGTATACAGCCATATAAAGACACAGAAATTCAGCTCTCCAAGGAACCCCACACCTATCTCTGGGATTGTGTACTGAGCTTTTCCTATATATCATCCCTGTCTAAATACCTATTAAACTCACTAATTTTGCTTCACCCTGGCTTCATCCCCAAATTCTTTTCTGTGGTATAAAGACCCAGCTTTACCTGAGTGGAGTTCCTTACAAGAGAAGAAACTGTGTTGGGCTGGTTTTCTCCACTGCCACTGACAGGCATGCCTTGGGCAGTTAAAACACCAACACAGAACCAAACATGAATCTGACCCAAAGACAGAAAAATAAAAACAAAGGTGCTAGGCTTTTCTCCTGCATTCAGTTACTGATAGGATCAAATAAAGAGTTAAAGTGTTATAGCAAAAGCTTCTAAGTGCCTACTATCGAATCTTTAAGAGGTGAGACCTGGTGAGAGAGCCTTAAGTGATTGGAGGTCACTCTCAAAAGGAATTATGGGACTCTGGCTTCTTCCTGCTTTGCTCTCACAGTTTTGATGTAAGCCGTTCTCATCTGCCACATACTCCTGCCATGATGTGCTGCCTTACCACAGGCCAAAGGCTAATCAATCACAAACTGGAAGCTCAAAACTATGAGGCAAAATAAACTTTTTCTCTGTATAGTTTAGTCGTCACCTCAAGTATTTTTATACTGATGTAAAGCTGATAATACAGACATTGATCAAGACACCAAAACTCTGTCCCTAATGAATGCAAGTAACAAACTTTATCTTGAAAGAATGAATAAGTAAAAAGGGAATCTCAGCTTCTCAAAAATAGATTCATCATAACATTTTTAAAGGCGGGAAAAAAGTAAGAATAGGAAATGCTTTTACTGATTTGTCCTCCAATTCATTTTTATGAATTCAGTTCTACTACACTCAGAGACCGTGTCAGCAGTAGTGGGGTGTGGGCTAGAGGCAGCCCCGTGCTGCAGCAGTCAGAGTAATTCTGTTTAGACACCTCTACTCAGGAGAAGGCAGGATTCTTGACTTTACTGCAGGACAGATTTTCAGGACAGGTCGGAATGAAGTAGAGTTGGAGTTTATTGAGAAGAGATTTTAACATAGACTTAAGCATGACAGTTAATAGAGAGACATTCAGGTAGAAGATAGAGAAACCCTCATATAGGCTTTGGCTTCTCAAGGGAGAGTCATACTTGAGTACCATAGGAGTAGACAAATATGCCATTTTGGTTGCTGTCAACTTTGTATCTCAAAAATGCTAGAGTAGCAATAAACGAAGGTTAAGAGAAAACTTCAGGTCAAAAGAATAGAATGACTAGCCTGGATAGAGACCTAGCATTCCAGCTGGGCCTGGTGACTAAAGGGAAGATCCCTAGGAAGGCAGCTTTACTTTAAGCCGGGCTAAAGAGATCTATGGAATAATTAATTAGTCCTTTAATGAGATAATGTACTTTCCTTCTGAGAATCCCCACCCCTAGCCTGGTAGCTTACTGGGCTGTAGTCACGGAGTTTTGTAAGTCTGCACTCTTCTTAATTCTTCAGAAAATTGTAACTTCTCCTTTTCTTCTATCTGCCTTCTAAGAATGCTTTCCCTAACACTTTCAGCTTCCCCAACATTTTGGGCTTCCTTCTTTTTCTCCAAAGTTTCACTCCTCACTCTATGTCTGCTTGTCCACCATGTGTCTGACCTCCACATTGGAAATGGCACGGATTTCTTTTTCCCTCTCTCCTCCATTCTCCTCTTCCTGACAGCTGCAGAGATTTACAGCTTGCCTGCCCTCAGGGTTTTTCTTCTAAAACCTAATAAAATTGTCCTTAAGCTACCCTTTGAATCCATTTTCGAGTTCTTTTACTAATAAGACTAGGAACCCTAATAGGGGACCCTGATTTTCCCCTGTGTCATCTGGGGATTCCAGTAATAAAAGGTTGCTAAGAAATAGTCTTTCCTTCTTTTCGTCCCCTTTTTCCATAAATGAGATTTTAGGGTAGCTCTGGAGGTATCTGGGCTAGAACTGTCACCTAGAAAGGAAAAACTATGAGTCATAGAGCTGTACATTATATCTGCTATTGAGATTTCTTGAAAATTTCAGATTTACAGCAGGAAGAAGACTATATACCCCTAGGTTTTGTTTAAGTTATTTTTCTTGTGACAAAATAACTTGACAAAAAGCAACTTAAGGGACAGAGTTTATTTTGGCTCACAGTTTGAAGGCACAGTCCATCATGGCAGGAAAGGCCTAGTGACAGGAGCTTGAGGCAGCTGGTAACACTGTATCCACAAGCAGAGAGATGAATGCTGATGCTTTCTCCTTTTTATTCGGCCCAGGACTCAAGCCCAGGTACTGTGCTGTCTACTTAACCTACTCTGGATAATCCTCACAGACATGCCCAGAGGCTTGTCTCCTAGGTGACTCTAGAACCTATCATGTTGATAATAAGATGAGCCATCATATGTCTCAAACTGATTCATTCTATTTTAATATTATTATTTGAATGTTTCTTATTTGAAACATATCTCTTTTAAAAAAAATAGTGTCTCTATATGTCTCTGTACAGGCCACTTTTGCAGCAAATGTTGTTCATTATACTGGAATTCGTGACTCTTGGCTGACAAAAGACTTCAATTATCAGCCTCCCTTCCCATGTCCTCTTTAGTTTTCCACTTCTATCCTGCCTCAAACACATTATATGCCATGTGCTTTGGTAGAACATTACTGAAAATGGCTAGTCCCTGCTCTGTGGCTGGGAAAGAAGGAAAAGAACACACACAAAAGACATCAGGACAGCTTCAGTGTCACTAAGCCTGCCCATCTCATACACATGGCATCTGGAGCCCTCCTTTTGATTAATCGTACCATGTTTCCTATTATTCCATTTATCCTCTTCTAAAATACCACATAATTGATGTGTTTATTACATGCGCAGTCTCCCTCAGCTAAAATGTCAGTTCCATGAGGAAAGATGATTCTGTTGCTTAGTTTACTGACATATCTCAAGGTTGGTACATAGTAAGGATCAATAGACCTTTTTTGGATAGACAGATAAATAGATGGGTGGGTGGATGGACAGATTACAAAGCTCTAAAGAAGCATAAAGTTCGAGGAAAAGAGGAATACTTCTAATTGGCCACAGTCTTTGTCAAGTGGGGACATGTGAAATAATCTTTAAAATGGGCCAGGCAGCAGAGATACCAACAGAAGAGCCTAAGACTAGAGAAATGGGGATGCCTAGGGTGTGTTCTTGGTCCAGGAGGTACCCTCAAGTGCTGAGGAAGGGAACTACTGAGAAACACTGCAACATAGAACATCAAGGGGAGGCTCAGTAAGGGCTGACTGATAAACACATCCTTTCCCACCAGAAAGACCAGATGGTCCTGTGGGAGTTCAAAACACATGCAGCCAACCTGGCACTTTACAAGCTAAATATAGAAGAATGAGGAAGGAAGGGGATTCCCAGTAGCCAGATGGGCCCAGTCAGCCCCTCCAGAGTACCAGTCTGAGAGCCAGTCATCACCAAATCCCTTCCCTTGATGGAGCCTCCAGGAGCCTATAACACCTGCCTCCAGAGGCCTCTTTGTCACAGGCCACAGGAGCCTGGGCCTAAACAAGGGCCCTTCTGTGACAGCTATTCAGGCCTGGTCCATTGTGTTTTAAATCCAGCTAATCACTGTCACCTCTGGGGGTGAGACTGGGAGGGGGAGGGGTGGGCACACCAACCTCACATGGATTGGTTAATCTCCATCCCAGTGTGGAAGCAAATCTCACAAGATAAGGGCCATTTATACCAGATGTAATTAGCTAAACTCTGCAGAGCCAGCCATCTAAAACCAGAGCTCTGCAGGCAGTAATTTTTCTAAATAAAATTCACCAACCTTGGCAATTGCCACATTATTAATGAAGTGGGATTCGAGGTAGTGGAGAAGGATTGCCCCAGAAAAACAGATTCATCTTGGAAAGCATGGCAAAATAGGCGAGTGCTCAAAGTCAAAATTCTCAATTAACTTTCCAGAAGAAAAGAAAATGCAGAAGCTGGGGTGATGGCTCAGAATGTTGAGTCTTGCAGTGCAAGCATGAGGACTGAGTTTGAATTTTCAGCACTCACACAAGACTGGCTGCAGTGGCACACTTGTAACCCCAGAACTGGGGAGGCAGAGGAGGGAGGGTCCTGCTTGACAAACTGGTAAGCTCCAGGTTCAGTGAGAAACCAGGTCTGAAAAATGAAGTATAAAGTGGTTGAGACAAAAAACACTTGGCAGTAAGCCCTCCTTCACATGCACATGCCCAAGCACATACACACACACACACACACACACACACACACACACACACACACACACACACACACAAACACACACACAAATAAAAGAAAAAAAAAGATAAAAGTATTCACCACTTAGAAGGGTCTTTACAGAGGTGATTCGGGTCTCAGCCTCAATTATTACTAAGCTGTCAAAAGAACTGAGGAGAAGATGAGCAGTCAGTCAGTCTTACTGCCCCACAGCCATTCCCACCCAGCCTTCCATAAAACAATCTGTCAGCAAGTGTGATTTCTGGTGCTAAAGTCACATAACATGGATGCCTGCAGGGGGACACTTCCAATTTGTCAATCCTTGCCTATGCTGAGCTCCACTCATTCAGGTGGCTTCAAGGGGTGGGGGACAGAAAAGATGAGCCTAGAAAAGGCCCTTGGGACAATGACAGAAAATTATTGTATAGAGCAAGACCTTCATTGTCTTGTGAGATTGAGTCAAAAATGAAAAGCAAGCTCAGCTTATATGCAGCCCACGTTCCAGAGTACACTACTTCTGCACAGCACCCAGTGAAAGGCCAACCTGCATACAATAGGCATTTCAGTTAATGAAATGCAGGCATTGTGCCTTTCCTACAGTACTGGGCTGGGGCCACAACCCTGGCACCACCAGTGAGAGTCATTGAGGGATAACTGGTGAGTCAGCCAAACTGTAAGAGTGAAGGAGAAAAGTCAGGGATAATGAGATGCTTTGGGAAAGAGCATTACTTTTATAAACTCACAACTCTAAAGCAACACTGCTCATGATCACTGAGGCTTGGGGGCAGGGGGCTTTCTTGTATTATTTATTATTACAGCCCAGGGTCATGCCTACTATTTGACAGATTCTTGAGTACTAAAGAAAATGCTGAGGGGAAGAAAGCACCACCTTCAGTTACATTTTAGAACTACCTGGAATTTCCCTGAAATGTTAAGAGATCTCTGGAGATGGGCAACTTGGACACCCGCCTGAGGAATGCGTTCGGGAAGGGAGACATGCTGAAGGAAGCCCTCTGCTAAGTCAGGCTCTCAAGACAATGAGCACCAGACTTCTCACTCAGCACAGCCATGGTCCTATGGCCACAGGGGAAGGAAACAGAAAGTAGCATCTATTCTGCCTAGTGGTCATGGAACTCTGTCCCTGATTTGTGCAGTGACTTGTGCTCTGTTACTGAAATATTGAGAGAAATGGCTTACAGAGATAAAATTCAGTCTCTCTCTCTCTCTCTCTCTCTCTCTCTCTCTCTCTCTCTCACTCACCCCCTCTCTCTCTCTCTCCCTCTCTCCCTACACACACACACACACACACACACACACCGCAGAACACAAATTACAATCTCCATATGGACAACTTTTCTAACAATGCCACTGAGCCATCACTAATTTTTAACTTTCTATACTTCTCATAAACATTGTCACTGGTAAGGAAAAGAAATAATCTACCAAAACATCTACCAATTGAGACTACTGTGTCACACACACAGGACTCCCTGTAGTGGAAAATACACAAAAATTAAAAAAGACCTTTAAAAAAGGGAAACAATAAGGATGGAAGTAATGGAGATGAGATAACACCAGATTCTTTTAGGAAATATTATGTTTCAACACTAACTTTGCTATTAAGAGTTCTGTCCCCTTAAATTGGTACAATTAGCCTCTTAGGCAGCAAGTATAAATAGTGTAAACTTAAGATAAAATCCATTACTCATCTGGAACAGTATTCTAATGTTGGTGCAATGTTTTCCTAAATAGAAGGTCCAACCATGTAAGAACAAATGTGTTCATATGATGCCTACATATAGGCACATACATACACACTACAATGTAACAGGAAGTTATTCGTCTGCTTCCTCTCCCTACTCCAGAAAGAGCTGTACTAACTTGCTCTAAAGTAGAGATGAATCATGTGGTACACAACAATATAGCATCCCCAGACAGCACAGAGGATAGTTCAAAAATAGATACAGGTGCTTGCTTCAGCAACATATATAATAAAATTTGAACCATATAGAAATTATCATGGTTCTTACACAAGGATGACAAAAAATAGTCTTACTCATCATACTCCGCAACCCCCTCCAAGAGAAGTTGTTATAAACTCAGAATCCGCATGGAAAGACTAACAGATAGATGTTTCAATCCTCTAAAGTATGCTTCACTGAACAAAAACATGTGGTGTCATCTCAGAAATTGAGACGCATGTGTTCGAGAACCTCAATTCTTATTTTTAGAGTCTCAGGCAAAGGGACCAGTGGATGGGAATGACTGATGGGAAGATGAAGGGAGGGTGGGTGGATGGACGAGGCAGAAGGAAAATCTGGAAGAGTGAACTAACTCTAATACTCACCTATGAGGTTTCTAAGGAAACCTCAGGATTCATGTGTTTGAAATATCATGAGATGAATGAAGAATTGATTTTTTTAATGAGAAGTTGTCAGATTGTTTTAGTTGTTGTTTGTTGTTTTGTTTTTGAGACAGGATTTTCATGTAGCCCCAACCGGCCTAGAACTTACTATGTAGACCAGGCTGGGCTCAATCTCAAGAGATCCATCTGCCTCTTCCTCCCTAGTGCTGGGATTAAAGGCATGCACCACCACACCGAGTTCAGATTGGTTTTTGTTTTTTTCAATGTCTGTATGGTAAATAGTGCTTTTATGGAAGTCACAAAAAATAGTAATTATGGTCATAGGACCAAATATGTAAAAGAACTCTGCATTCTGTACCCGTGACAAGGATAGGATGGAGACTGATATGACTATATGGAGCTAAAGGTGCAAGAATAAGTCTGAAGAGCAGACTGCAATGTACCTGCCAATGACAGGCATCTAGGCACTAAGACTTAACGTCAGTTACTGTGACAACATACCTGAGAAAAGCAACTCAAAGGAGGGAAGGTTTATTTTGGCTCACAGTTTCAGAGGTCCCCATGCATGGCACTCAGCTTGTTGTCTCTGAGTCTGTGGTGAAGCAGAGCATGGTAACTAGGGAACATGTGATAGAGCACAGCTGCTCACCACATGGTGACCAGGAAGCAGAGAACAAGAGAGGAATGGCTCGGAGTCCCAATAATCCTTCAAGAACATGCCCCCAGTGATCTGCTTCCTACAACAACCCCCAAAGTTCCCTTCACATCCCAGTATCATTGCCAGCTGGGGATCAAGTCTTCAATACATGAGCCTTGAGAGAGCATTTAAGGTTCAAATTCTGAACCAGTGAGATGGCTAGCTGGGTAAAGATGCTTACTACCAAGCCTGATCCCCAGACACCACATAGGTGAAGGAGAGGGCAGATTTCTACAAGTTGCCCTCTGACCTCCACACATGGACCGTGGCACACACACCTCCCCACATACACACAAAATAAATGTTTGTTTTAAAAATAAATCCCTAGGGGCTGGAAAGATGACAGAGCTCCTAGGTTTGGTCCCCAGCACCCACATGGTGGCTAACAACTGTCCATAACTTTAGTTCCAGGAGATCCAATGCCCTTTTCTGGCCTCCACAGGTATTGTATAAATGGGTGCACTTATATACATACAGGTAAACTACTCATACACATAAAAGTAAATAAATTATAACAAATTTTTTAAAAAATAAATCTCTTATAAAATGCAAATTGAACTGGGTGTGGTGGCACATGCCTTTAATCCCAGCACTGGGGAGGGAAAGGCAAGCATGTATTTGTGAGTTCAAGGCAGCCTGTTCTACATAGCAAGTTCCAGGCTAGCCAGAGCTGCATAGTGAGATCACGTATCAAAAATAAAAAAAGCAAATTGCAACAGAGCTGGATTCACTAAATCTGTGCTAGTTCAACAGAGATGGAGGGTGGTAAGAAAGGAAAAGAGAGAGAAGATAGGTAGATTTGTCCCTTTCCTGGCAATGTCCTGCTTAAAGTTTACCAAGGGCTTTAATATGTCAGTTCATGTATCTCACAAAATCCAGATTGCAGGCAAAGCAGGCATTATGATCTCTATGTGGTCAATGATGGAAAGAGGAAAATAGGACAGGAGTCAGGACCCCATCTCCAGGTCAGAACTCATGGCCTTGGTCTCAGATCACTGTAAATTTTAGTTGATTGACAGTGGGAAGACTTTCACAGTATACAATATCCACAGAAGAATAACAGGCTAGAAGGAAGAGGGCATATCAGTGCTGGAACCTTAAGGCAGCTTAGTCCATCATGCAGATGAGATGAGAAAGGAAGGACATTCTTAGCAAATGGAAGAACAGAGAATGCAAGGGTGTTGTTTGTTCAAGGAATGGCAAGCATTCAGTGAGGCTGAGGTGCAAGCTGGGAGACTAAGAATGAAGACAGGAAAGTGAGCAGGAAGTGATGCAGCCCATGAGTTGGTATCAGTTCATCAGTTGTAACAAATACACTGAAATAATACAGGAAGCAAAATGAGGGACTTCTGGGAACTCTCTGTACTTTCAGCTTATATTGTTATAATTTTTTTTTAATCTATTAATTTTAAAAAGAGAGGAAAAGCAGTCAAGAGAGAGCACGATGCCAGTTGAGAAAAGTTCTACCCAGCATATACATCAGCCAGTTCTGTTACCCAACCAAAAGCTTTAACAGGGCAGTGACAACTCTGCTCTGGAAAGAAACTTCTGGCAATCCTTCACGGAGAAAGATCCAAGAGAAAGAGGACTGGGGAACCACCAGAGTGTATCAAAAGGCCAAATCGGGCAGGAGCAGAGTGGGGGAGATGGGGGCACATAACAGGAAGCAACAGGTCACAGTGACAGCTGTCCCTGTGGACCCTGGGATGTGAAAATCAGCCTCCCCCTGGATCCAGGGCAACTATCAGCAGACAATAGTGCTAACAGAACAGGGACAAATGAAACGGAGACCATATATAAGATTTGACCTGTCAGGTTATTTGATCTGCCAAATAGGCTCATGGCAATATACATAGCCGCTCACAGCAGAGGTATGGAATTTGAAGGAGAGGTCAGGGGTGCCCTGGAGACTAACTGTGGAGTATTATCAACTGCACTTACTTATGCAAGAGGCCATGATTTAACCTATACAGCATATTTGCTTGGATAATAACACTGGGTTAACAGTAAACGGAATCGTGTCTGTTTCCTAAAATGATCTAAATGTGAGAGTGGAATGCCAATAATTACTTAGCTTGTCCAACAAGAAAGAAAATAAACCTTTCTGAAATCCTTATGGATGATGTTACAGGAACTATGACTGTTTAACAAATTACCCTAAAATTTAATGATATTAAACAACTATGTATTGTGCTCATGGATTCAATGAGTCAGGCAAACAGGATGGTGTGTCTACACCCCAATGCCTGTGGCCTGGAATCACCAGGAAGTTCTTTCATATACATGTCTGGCAGTTGATGCTAGGAGTTAATTGGGAGTCCTCAGATCTTGTCCATGTGGGCTACTCTAGTACCTCCCAACATGACTGAGTTCTCAGGGTAAAGTCCAGAAAAACACAGAAAGGCAGGCACATAAAAGCTACATGCCTTCATTATCCAGCCCTAGAAATCACTCAATATCACTTCTGTATGTGCCACTGGCCAGAGAAACATCAACCCTCAGCAGTGTTCCAGGTCAAGGTGAAGGATGCAGGCCCCACTCCTGCTCCCTGGGAGGAAACAGCCTCCACAGCTTAAGAAGTGCACGTGGGGTAGGAACTGGCACAGCTCCCTTTGGGAATTGAAATCTACCTGTGTAAAAATCAAGGGATTGTTTCTGTTTGTATGTCTTTGGAGTGGAGGTAAGGGTTTAAGAATATTCAGAAAAGTAGACAGGGAAGGTCAACAACAACCCAAGCCAGCAAATGTCATCCATGCAGAGTCTACCCTGTTTCTGGAAAAGGGAAACATTCAAATCCAAATGACACAGATAGTCACTCATTGAGGACTGTCCAGTGAAATTGGATGAGCTGCGTGGAGGTCCCACTGAGGCTTAGAGACATGGGACTAAGCTATAGTGGCTCAACTCAAGAGGCAAGTAAGTAGTCCTATTGAAAGCCCTGAGGGAGACAGTCTTCGACTATCCTGCCCACAGAGTGCACACTCAACTCTGCCTTTGTCAAAAGCAGCATTTTATTAATTCTTTGAAAATGTCATACGATGTATTTTGATCATATTTACCCAACCCCCATCCCTTCCCCTAATTCCTCTCAGATCCACTCCCACCTCCCTATGTCCCCCAACTTCCTTTTTTATGCACAAACCATCTAAAACAAGCAGCTTCTCATAGAGGTATGGGGTTCCTGGTGATGAAATGTACTTTTAAAGGACTGAAGTGGGACTAGTACTTCAGAAAAGGAAACACTGCACATACTGATAAATACCCTTTTAAAACTGAGCAGGATAACCAGAAAAATCCATTCATTTTTTTAAACCACAGAACAGTCAATAGTATAGGTATGGAAAGCACTTGATCATTTACTAGCCCAGTTCTTGTCTACAAAATTCTTAATCATTTAGCAACCACTATTTAAACAAACACTAAATATGCCATAAGTAGGAAGATTAGTCCATGAATGCAAACATGGCTCCATATGCCAAAGAAATAGAAAGGAATTATGCGATCATGTCCATAATCGGTGAAATACTCAACAGAATCTAATAAATGCCTCTGAACTATTTTTCCAAACACTCAAAATAGGAATTCATATAGCATTTTTAAACTGATAAAACTACACAAATCTCAGTCCCACATCTATCATCTTAACATGGAAGTATCATAGGCACCACCCACTCAGGTCAGGCACAGTTGCAAAGATACCCCTTATCTCTACCGCATCCAAGATATAACCCAAAGCAATCAGACAAGAAAATAATTAGAGATGTAAGAAGAATCAAAACATTCCAATGTGTAGGCACATAAGAGAATTCCTGGAAACTTCAGCAGAATCAATGGCAAAATCTGACACAACTAAAGAAACAATTTAAAGTCCACATAACTATCACAAAAGTCCAGTAACACGTTGTAGAGATTTGGAAAGACAGACATTGTCATGCACTGCTGGCAGACATGCAAAATGGCAAGCCTACAGAGGAAACTGGACCATATTTACCAAAATTACATATTCATGCAACTTGTGGCCCAGAATCTCATTCCTAGTCATCTCTCTCAAATTGATACTAACAAAAATGATATTTTAAAGCACTCAAGATGGGAATTGGTGAGACAATCTGTAACATGCTAGAAATACATAAGACACTGTGATAGATACACAAAGCTATGATCTACCCCAACATTGTTTATAACAAAAGACTGGAAAGCAACCCAAATATTCAGCAGCAAGATGGAACTTGTTACATCAGTGCATCCATAGGATGGACCACTACCCAATAAAGAACACAGATTTGTATGCAGTGCGTGTTGCACCTTCTGATCGCCAAGATATGAATTGTGTTGAAAAAAGAGCAAAGTGAGAAAAGCAGACCAACTGTAGTGGCACATGTCTACAATCCCAGTATTCATGGACTTAGGGGAAAAGTCAGGGTGCGAGATAGCAAGACAATGTCTTTTTAAAAAGGAAAAACGAAGGGAGAGGAAAAAAGAAAGAAGTATATACAGCATGCTCCCTTACTCTAAGAAGAAAGGAGCTAGGGTGATGATATACATGCATATGTATAATTTATTACATATGTGGATAAATTTTTAAATGGAAGGTGTATTGTACTTTTTGGTTGCTGTGATAAAATACCATAATCAAAGGCAACTTAAGAAAGAATTTGTTTTGGCTTATGGATAGATGGCCATAATAGTGGGGAAGGCATAGTGGCAGGTAGCCAGAGCAGGAAGTTGAGAGATTACATCTCAGCAGCACACAGGAAGCAGAGAACACTCAAAGCCCATCCCCAGTGACATGCTTCCTTCAGCAATGCCACATCTCTTAAACTTCCACAAACAGCGCCATCAACTGGGACCAAGTATTCAAATATGAGGGCCTGTGGAAAACATTTCCCATTTAAACCACTATAGAAGGCTACACCAAAAACACTTCCAAAATGAGGTTCTCTGTAGGGGAGAAGAAAGGGAGCATGAAGGCAAGCTAGACTTCAATGAATCTAGCTTACGTTATAGATTTTATGTTGGAATTATGTAAATATTTTACTTAAATATAAAACAAGGGCCATAGTGAAGAGGGACTTCTTCATATGTCCTTGTTATTAAGGCTCTGAGCACAACTTCATGCAAGTGAGAATTAGGGAAGAAATCACATAGCTAGAGGCAAAGCCAGGAGAGGATGCATGATTGGCAGAGGGATCACACTGCATCACTTACCTCAACCTTGCTCTCAGCATCATGATCAGCAGCCGGGAAATACACAACCTCTTGCACTTCGTCTCTGGGCCGGGCAGAATTTTTCCCAAACACCACCAAGTCATCCTTAGCACGTGGAGGCAAGGCCACAAAACAGTAGCTTGGAGGAGCCCCAGCCATCCTGAAAGGAAAACAAAGTGAGAGGTGGCAGAAGGCTGGACGGGGACTTTCCAACTGTAGGTGCTTTGGAGGCATTTCACCAGGTACAGTAGGTTTACAATTGAACTGCATACAGTTAGCTCAGAAAAGGATCCTGACTGGCCAACAAAGGTGAGGAGACTGAAATAGAATTATACAGCTGCAGAGACCAGATATGCTTAGTCCTTCATGGGATTAAGTAAACTCAGATTGACAACAGTCCTCAGTGGCAGCCAAAAGAGCAGTGACATAGGGGAATGGGAAAGAAGTTATTGTTCCAGGCAGAAGACACATCACACACGTTGCGATCTGTCACATGAATAAATGAATAAGTAATACACAACTGTCGCTTCGTAGTTATAGGAGGTTGATGCCAGGACCCTGCATAGATGCTCAAGTCCCTTATAGAAAAGGGCGTAGCATTTGCATAAACCTCTGCACATCTCCTGTAGACTTTACATCATCTCTAGATTATTTATAATACCTAATACATTGTAAATGCTACATGAATAATTCATATACTGTACTGCTGAGGGAACGGAAAGATAAAAAGGCCTCTGCATGTTAAGTTCTGATGCACTCCCCCATTTGGCATTTCTGAGCCACAGTTGTCTGAATCCAAAGATACAGAACCAGCAAAGATATAGACAGCAAACTGTACCTTGCAGAAGTACCTTGGATCCAAAGATGCATTGGCAGCTGCCACATTCAGAGGTTGGGTTTTTAGGAGGAAATTTATCTAGTGATAAACTGAAAGCCATGACCACTCTATTTTTTATTGAATTTCTGTGTATTTTATATGCAACATCTTAATTATCTTTATACCTCCTTCCCCATCAGCACCCTCCCACCCCCCCAACTAGACTTCATGTATTCTGTCATTTATGTTAAGGTCTATCAAGTCAAGTGACCACTCTGTTTTTAAAAACAATTTTTATTCTGTCCCAATGGCATAATACACAAGCACTTTTGGCTTTCCTCCCCTCTGCAGTGACTCCTGGGCTGACTTGTCTTCTGATATCCAAGGCAGACCTTTCCCAAACTGGGTCCTTCACAAGGTTCCACATCTCAGAGACCAGCTCCACCATACATCCCATTGGAGCACCTGGGACTCAGACACCATCCTTATCATGTGCTTCACCATCTCCTAAATCTCTATGGAATTAGCCATTCTCTTCCAGCCCAGCTGCTGCCATCCTCATCAAGGCTCCATCATCTTGAGTCTAGATCATGCAGTAGCCCCTCAGGGACTGCTGCAAAACCTCAGCTCTCTCCCAAGTATTCTCCACACTGGAGCCAGAGACATTCCTTCAAAGAAGATCTGATCATGTAATCTCTGCTTCAAGTATTTTAGCTTGACTACAGCTCTTAAAATAAGGGCCTGACAAATAGTCTGATCAGCTTGTGCCCCCTCCTCAGTTTCAGCTCACACTACTCGCCCCTCTATGCTCACATCAGCACACAGGCCTCTTTCTAGTTCTCCAGCATCCCAGGGCCTTTGCTCCACCGCTTTTCCTGAGTATTCCTTTCCCTGCTATCTATACAATGTCTTATGCCGAGGAGATTTTTAATAAACAAGCATTCTTTTCTTGTTTCATTTTTTTTTAACATTCTATAGACTGAAATGATCTCTACAACTGCCTCCTTTGTCATCATGCTTCTGCACCTGGCCTGAATACCCTTCCCTTAGTCTTTCTGCATTATCAGAATCTGATTAAAAAATGCTTCCTTTCAGGAAGGTATTCATAAAGAACTCAGCCATTTATTCAGCATTCATGAACAGTAACACATCCAGTTTGTTCTAGAATAATATGCATTTGTTACTTGTAACTATTCTTCATCTGCTTCTAAAAAGGTCCCTGAGAGCAGGACCCATGCTACCCAGCTACAGTAACCTCTTCTCCAACTCAGCATTAAAGACAATCTACAAACATTATCTACTGAACCCACTTTCCCTTTGTGTTATCAAGTACTCAACTTAAACACATCTTTAACAGAGAAGTAGAGCAATAGTCTCAGAAAAGCTCTAGACTGGGCTTCAAAGCTCAGCTCTGCCAGCTGTGTGACAACAGGCAAATCACTTTACCTCTCAGGCTGGGCTGCTTCTACAAATGTTTTGTCTCAGTGCACATGCTTTTCACAAGTATAAAATTAAGTCATACTTGAAGAAATACTATAAACTATGGAGGCTGATTAAGTAGAAGATACTTTGGGGCTTGACTTTTAAAATAGGGTGGCATTTCAAAAATTTCTGCTGAGCAAGCTGATCCAAATTGACTGGCTTCATTCATATCTACAGCAGCTACCAAGTTGCAGAGTCAGCCGTTTGTGTTTAGAAATTACCTTGCTAGTTCAATGTCTAGGCTACTTCAAGAACAGGTCTTTCATTTATAAGAGGTATCTGTAGAATACATAGAAATTCAAAGGATTTTTAGCAAGGATCTATTCTTTAGTCAGAGCTTAGACTTACTCAGCAAGTCAGCTGAGTCACTGGGTCACTTGACCCTGAGGAGGACACAGGCAACAGAAGCCCAGGGGGGGGCTAGGGACAAAGGAGGCTGGCTTTTTCACCTGGTCTTGTGGATGAGCAGAAATGTCCAAGGAAGTGGAATTTCTATCTCTGTGTGTGTGTGTGTGTGTGTGTGTGTGTGTGTGTGTGTTCATCTAGCTCAGTGGACGAACCAACAAATTACATCACAAATACCAGCAAATTAGTACTTACTGTGCCTAAATTGTACATACTGACTAGCCTCAGAGATAACTCTGAAAGACTCCTAGACCAGAGGATAATGGAAATATCCTATCTCATGCTCCAGTATAGGGCCCACTAGCCTTATGCAGCTATTGAAGTATATTTAGTTTGATTACAGAACTGAATTGTCAACTTGATTCCAAACATTAAATATGTCAGTAGCCATGGGTAGCTACTAAGAACTCTATTGGGAGAACAAAGAAACCCAGAAGTAAAGATTTCCAAATCAAAGCTTCTGCTAAGCCCAAAGTACTTTAGAAAATCCCCCACTTATTCCAGTGACTAAATGTGCTATCAGCCATCAAAACTGAATAATCTGCCAGTCTTGGGGCCTAGTGATCTACACCTTTGGTGCATGCCTTTAATCCAGTATTGTGAAGGAAAAAGCCAAAAAAGCCAGCCTGGTAAGTTCCAGACAAGACCAGCCAGGGTTACAACAGTGAGATCATGACTTAAAAAAAAAGAAGAAGGTGCTTCTAGAAGCCTGGAGAAAACACCAGCCTTTGTTACAGTAGCTCTTACTCCAGGAGCTAAAGCTGATATTCCAGGTACATATTCTTTTTATCCCAGTGTGAATCACAGGATACTAAGGCAGAATTCACCAGAAAGATGACCTCATTCAAACCCAGACTCTTCAGTTTACATCTTCCCTCTGGCTCATAAGTGAATTTTGATGCCTTTATTTTTCCACAACTTCCACCTCTCTCCCCTGAGTAGGCATCACTTCCTAGCCCACAAAAGAAAAATGGGTGGGGGATGGAAGACTGTTTCAGAGAGAGGCCTCACAGGTGGTGGGAGCTGCATCCCTGTATGGACAAGCCAGCACTTTCCAAACCTCCTGCCTTCTTGGGGCTTATGGAATCAAGTGAGTGGATGGGTAAAATCCACATATGTTTTAGAAAAGCACCTTAAGAAATAAATATGCATCTCACAAGCAAGGGTCAGTGCTGATGCAGTAGCTCAAAGTTGGACTGAATATAACTACATAGGTGTGGGTACCAGACATGGCATTCCCCTTTCACTGTGGGTCTCAGGGAAAAAAGTCTTAAAAACAGCAGGCTGAGGGGTAGGCCTGCTGAATATGGCTGCTTTGTAGCAAAAGCCAATTAGGATTCTTGCCAGATTAGCAATAAACAGTTCTAATTAATGAAACACTCCAAATTAAGTCCCATCAATGGGGATGCTAACTGGCATTTCCAAGTCCACCCTGGGAACGTTTTAAAGCTCATTTATGCTCTCTAGGTTCTCTATCCAAAACTAGTTTTAATGGTCATGCACTGGAGAAGGAGTATGAAAAGACAAGAAGCTGGGATAAGGATACAAGAAATTTAAATATATATATACTGTAGCAGGTGTCATTTTTGTGGCAGAGAAAGGAAGTCAGATTATTAGCTGGCACAGTATGAAAATATATCTGATATATTTTCTCCCAACCCCTACTCCCAGTCGGTCACAGTGTAAGTAACCAACTTTCTGTCTGATGGAGCTTTCTGTGCTGTTGGAATTTGCTCTGTCTGGACCACAGTAGCCATTAGCGAGGTGGGGCTAATGAGTACTTGAAATGCTAGTTTAATGTCTTTCTGAGACAGGGTCTCCCTATAGCCCAAGCTGGCCTGGAATTCACTATGTATACCAGGTTAGCCTGGATCTCATAGAGATCCCATGTGCTAGAATTAAAGGCATGCACCACCACTCCTGGCTAGGAACTACATTTTCACTTAATTTAAAATTAAACAGCCAGCATTACACCAAGTGACACAAGCTACTCAGAAAAACACAAACACAGGTGAATATTCCTGTGCCAGTGATTCAGATTTCAGATATTTTCCAGGTGGGAGCCATGAACACACACATGATGAAATACTTTGGGAAGGGACCCAACTTAAATACAAAATGCATTATGTTTCCTAGATGGCTTTTACACATGGCTTGAATGTAATGACAGTACAGTATTTTTAATGTACTGTCTTGACTGTGACCCATCACATGAGGACAGGAGGTGTCATGTCAGACACCAACAAGTTACATTCTCGATGTATCAATTGCATCTCCCATTGCTGTGCTCACATACCTGATAAGCAGCAATACAAGTGAGGAAGAGTTCATTTCAGCTCACAGTTCAGGGCATACGGGCCATTAAGGAGGAGGAAACATGGTGGCAGGAGCACAAGGCAGTTGGTCACATTGAGTCCTCAGTCATGAAACAATAGACAAGGAGTGGGGCCTTCCAGTGACCCACTTCCTCCAACTAGGCCCCACCTCAAAGTCCTCCCCAACCCGGACTAGGGACCAAGTGTTGAAACACAAGAGCCTCTGGGGGGCATGTCATATTCAGGCCACGATGTCAGATGTGGCATGCTCAGCCAGTGCTGTATGATTTCAGTTCAGTAAGGAAACCAGAGTACTCAAACACTTAGAAACAGAAGAATGGTGATTGCCAGGGTTTGAGGGAAGAAGGGAATGGGAGAATTCCCATTTTGCAAGATGGAAAAAATCCTGAATGTTGGTGACTCAAAAAAGTGAATGTACCTAACGTTTCTGATCTACACAATCAGAAATGGTGGAGGTGACCATTTCATACATATTTTATCATAACTAATCTTCTTCCTTAAAATTTTTTTTTATTTTTATTTTATGTACATAAGTGTTTCGCCTGCATGCTTGCAAGTGCAACTGTATGTGAAATGCCCATGGAGGCCTGAAGAATGTCGGATCCCCTGGAACTGGATGGTTGTTAGCCACCATTTGGGTGCTGGGAACTGAACCCAGGTCTTCTGCAAGAGCAGTCAGTGTTCTTAACCACTGAGCCATCTCTCCAGCCCTATAATCAAACTTTTTAAGCTAAACACCCACAAATGGTGAGAGGCTCTCATAGTGGACCACAGTACACAGCTTGAGATCTGCCACTATTACCAAAGTGAAGAATCACTAACACCAGTGGAACCTCCCTCAGGATTCAGGACTTCATCTTGGAGATAAGACATGAGTATGCTCTTGGAGCTCACTGCTGAGTTGCTGATTCCACCAGCATGCACCCTGTGCTTCGTGACAGGAGCCTGGCCTTTAGGCTTGTGGGTATGCAGCTTTGTACTCCTGTAACTAGGAAACCACTGGTAGAATGTCTAGACTAGGAGGGAGGAAGCTGCATGGGAGAAAAGGGCTTTGTCCTCAAGTTCAGGGAAGACTTATTGAAGGTGTGAATGCCCTGGGCCTGGGCAGGGGGTTTCTTTGCATGGCTGCTAAACTGCCCTGTCCTTTTACCTCCACCTAGCTAGAGTGACCCTCATCAGTCACCTTAGTCAGTAATAAGAAAGCCTTGGATTGCTGGAAAGGAAGAAAATGACTCTTTATATGAGCTATAGGCTTGTTAACTGTCATGCAAATAACTGTGACAAACTGCCTTTCCTTACACAAAGAATGAAAGTCAAATTGCCAGTGAGGCTGCCCTGACCCCCCGCCCCCCCACACCCTCCCTGCTGCACCAGGAACTATGAATGTGAAGTCTATGAAACAGCCCTTTCCAGAAAAGCAAAGAA
The DNA here is from genome assembly GCF_000622305.1 of Nannospalax galili. Lineage (NCBI taxonomy): Eukaryota > Metazoa > Chordata > Mammalia > Rodentia > Spalacidae > Nannospalax > Nannospalax galili. Next base: position 9,712,548 of record NW_008345290.1, read on the forward strand.
ATTATTTTATTGATTGGCAAGTTCATATTTAAAATTATTGACATTCCTGCTGAACTAAGAATGGGACAAATGATACTCATTTATAAATTGATTTTTCTATCATATCTTTACTACTGAAATAGTAAAGAATAATGAAGTGTTGCAGAAAGGAATTATCTAACAATGGTGTGAATTACCTGTCTCATCAAGCTCTGCCTAAGGGAAAAACAGATTCCACTGTTTCCTTGGAAGTTCGAGGGAACAGAGCACAGAGCTGAAGACTTCACAGCCAGGGAGCACCTGCTCTGAAAACCCCTGCTTTGACTGAGGGACTATCAAGAAAGTCAGTGGGTGTTAAGTGTGTACACAACTCTCCAACATTGCAAAAACATCACCAGAAATAATCAACTTGTAATGATAAAGAGTTATTCAGGCTCAAAGTTTGGGGATGCCAGTTCATGGTCTACTAAGCCCTATGATGAAGCTTATGGTGGCAAAGTTGCTCACTTCCTGGCTGGAAGAGAAAAGAGAGGAAGGGGCTGGGCCTACTATTCCATTAAGGACACCATCCTCCAATGACCCAAGCCTTCCCACTAGGCCCACCTCTTAAAGGTTCTACCACCTCTCTGTAGTGCCATAGGCTGCTGGTTCAGATGCTTATTACACAGTGAGTGAGCAGACTGTGAGCCCACCTGGCTTCAAGTCTCAGCTTGTCCTTCCTCTAAGCCAGTATAAAGAGGGATGATGAGGGGTCATACATTCTTCCTAAGCTCTGTGGTAAGACCTAGATGATATGGGCAGGAGCTTGGGAAGTACCTCTGACAACAGAGGCACTGACATTTGCAGCTTACAGCCAACCCCTGAGTCTTATGAGACAGTCTTCAACCATCATAATGCCCAGTAGCGTCATGTGGGCCTGCAGACTGGTTGGTTTGGCACCAAGTGTTGCCCTAGATAATATATTTTAGAAGCCTAAATTTGCAAATAATCTGACTAGTATTCAGATGTTTGGCTTCTTCTGACAGCTCAAAGGTCTGGCAAGACTCAGTTGCATTCTGCATGGCTACAAGACAGGAGTTGGGGTTCTTTCAGGGCCTGTACTTATCCTACATCCCTCTACTTCCTAATGCTGGAGTCAGTCCAAAGGCCAACTGGGCGGGGTCTTTGATCCCAGTATTTAGGAGGTAGAAGCAGGAGGATCGCTGTGAGATCAAGGCCAGCCTGGTCTACATAGTGAGTTCCAGGCCAGCTAGGGCTACAGGAAGACCCTGTCTCAAAAAGACCAACTGTATTCTTTTCCAGCTTCTGCCTAGGCCTGAAGTTCCATGCACTGGGGCAAGAGACATACAAATCCTAGTTCTTATCTTAACCCCACCCTCTATCCTGAGACAGTGTCATTTGGAAATGGAGATGATCCCTACACAGCATAGCACACAGTTTTAAAGAAGAGCTCATGGCGAGCACCTAGCCCTGTAGCTACATACAGCAAGCACTCAATAAATGTGCATTTCCCATCACCCATGACTCATTTGTTGATGCATTTGCCCAAGTTTGCATCAGTCCTTACTACACCCTTCATTCTTCTCATCAGTGGTTAGCACTTGGCTTATCAGATACGTTTGTATGCACACTGACCATCAACTAACAAAGAATAAAAGAAAATCATGGGATGCTATTAGCAAAACCAGGAAGACGCTAGGGGACAAAGTTGACTTCTTCAAACAGCAACAATAAAAAAAACCCTGCAAAAATATAGATTAAGAGCTTAAATTCCTTATGATATGCATCTATCAATTGCAGTGAGCACTTACCTGGATCCTAATTTAAACCCATTCAACAGTTTTCTAAGACAATTCAGGTAACATGAACATTGACTGGATATTTGATGATATAAAGAAATTATTGTTACTGTCTTATATAGGATCACAATGCTGTGGTGACCTCCATTAAATTTTTTCTTAGTCCATGTCTTATCCAAGTGTGGTGGCCAACACGTGTAGCCCCAGCTACTCAGGAAACTAAGGTGAGTGAATTGCTTAAGCAGAGTTTGAGACCAGCCTCAGCAACACAGTAAAATTCCAAAGATGGACAGGACAGGACAGGACAGGACAGGACAGGACAGGGCAGGACAGGACAGGACAGGAAAGACCCTAATCAAAAAGCCCATGTCTTGTACAAACATATATTATGCAAAATGATATAAAAATAATTCCTGATGGAGAGGAAGGGTAAGAGTTCAGAGGAAACAAGAATCGCCTTGAAATTAAAACTGTGCTAGGTGATGAGCAGGTACATGAGATTTGCTTTACACCCCCTTTCCTTTTGTAGATGCATGTTTTCTTATAAACAGCCTTTAAATGTAAGACTAGCTGGGCGTGGTGGCACACACCTTTAATCCCAGCACTCAGGAGGCAGAGGCAGGTGGATCTCTGTGAGTTCAAGGCCAGCCTGGTCCCCATAGTGAGTTCCAGGACAGCTGGGGCTATAGGGAGACCCTGTCTCAAAAACACCAAAAAAAAAAAAGAGAGACGAATATAACAATCCTCCTTGGGTACGAAACATCTTCAAGGTCAACTTTCTCATTCCTGTTTCTCATTTTATTTTTAAAGAAACTATTTAATTTTCATCTGCATCTAGCAACATCATTAGTGGCAATATTCTTTGCTTTAGAGGTATAGGCCAATGAAGTCCAACCTTCATGATTAAGAGGAAAGGGTGGGGTCTTTTCCAAACTCCATTAGTATGACATAGCAGGAGGAAGCTGGGATTTTGTCCCACTTTGGGCTTCAAACTGGAAATCAGACTGCATGGTGAATCTATATGGATACTATAAAGAGCATCTATTTAAAATTGAAAACCCAGAGGTTGGAGAGATGGCTCGGCAGTTAAGAGCACTAGCTGCTCTTGCAGAGGTCCCAAGTTCAGTTCCCACCACTCACATGGCAGCTAACAACCATCGTAACTCCAGTTCCAAGGGATCCAACGCCCTCTTCTGGCCTCCCTGGGCATTATACGCATGTAATATACTTACACACATTCAGGCAAAACATACATATAAAAATAAATAAATAAATAAATAAATAAATAAATAAATAAATAAATAAATAAATTTTAGCCAGACTTGTGGTGCATGCCTTTAATCCCAGCACTCAGGAGGCAGAGGCAGGCAGACCTTTGTGAGATTAAGGCCAGACTGGTCTACATAGAGGGCCAGCTGGGGCTACAGGGGAACTTTGTCTCAAAATTAACTAATTAATTAAAACTGAAAACTCAAAGCCCCAGAAAATCAAGGACAACTCATCTTAGCTACAACTCCCGATACTTTAGTGACACACTGCTGGCATCTCTCAATCTTCCTCAAATGCGGCCACTTGCATATAAGAAAAAATAACATTTTTATGGTATGAAATTGCTATCGACACATCACAAAAGTTAGAATATATATACATATATATGGGGGAAGAAATTACTGAAATGAAAAGAGGTCACAAATATATATATATATATAGAGAGAGAGAGAGAGAGACTCATTTAAATTGTGCTTATTATCTAAGAAGATGCTGCAGAAATCAAAAGGAAATGCAAAAAAAGTGCCAAGCGTAGTGGGAACAGACCTGGGAATGCATGGTTCACAGATATGTAGACAAGCGTTTTGCTATATACAGCCAAGCATTTCCAAATTTTCCACATGACAATGAAGAATCCGTAATGCCAAAAATTTTGAATGGAACAATTGCAACCAAAATACTGTCGTTCAATTCACTACAGCTAATAAATATGGTCCTATAACAGGACAGAGACTCTGCTGGATGGGGAGAGTCCACAATTTAGCCATGGCAAATGGCCAACTCTATCTTTCAGTCAATTGGATTTTGCCTTGTTTGCAAAATATGACCATGATGAGAAAAATAAATCAACATAAAATGTCCACTTTGACATCCTGATTCACACAAAAGACTAGAAGCTAAGGAAGTATTAAGTGTTCTATAATACAATTAAATATTGTGCTTCAAAATCTGTATCTAGTATTTTTCAAGTCCAAGAAAATACATTTTATGTTTCCTGATTTTTATGCCAAAAAACTCAAAGGACATTGTCAAATAGTCGTAGCAGTTATTTGAGAAAATAGGTAAGCAATATATATTATGAATTTAGTAACACTCTCAATGAATTTGAACATACTCGATGACAATAGACACTTGGAATATTTGAAAAATAACATTGTAGTTAATGTCTCCTTACAATGGGCATACCCAATGTTTCACCACAAAAGAATGTTAAAAAAAATAAATAAATAAAATAAAATAAAAAATGACCTCTGTCCACTTCTCTGGCACATTTAAAATATGTTTCCACTTTTTTAAAATGCAAGCTGCAGAAAGATCTGCAATGTAAGAGGTCTTTAAAAGATTCTGAAGTGAAGCAAAGAAGGGTGATCAACTGAATGCCACTTTTTTTTTTTTTAATGCAGGAAGGCAAACAAGGGGGAGAGAGGGAGTAATCACAAGACACTTGTGTCATAGGTTAGATATGTACTGTCAGGATAATTACTCTATTTAGTAGCATTAAGGCTGTTTAAGAATGTCAGATAAATCCCCAGTCTGGATTCTGTTCTTCCATATACCAAGTTCTTTATGTGTAAATTGGGCCATAATGTCAACCATGCAGTTATAAGAAAAAATTCCCTTATTTAGATCCATGAAGAAAAAAATTCCCTTATTTAGATCCATTAAGAAAAAATTCCCTTATTTGGATTCATTAAGAAAAAATTCCCTTCCAGAACAGAGTCCTGGAGCTAAAGAAGAATGTGCTTGGAACAGCCAGCTGTGGTCACCTGCCAGAAGCGTTCTCCATGGGAAACACTGGCAGCAACTAGGCAAACCACATGCAGTATCCTTTCAGCTCATCTCTGCCATTGCTACCATTGTGTCCACGAATTTGGCAGATTGTTTAGAATCATAACCTTCCCATCCCACCATCTGTCTTCCTCTCCCATCTCAACAGTGCACTGTCTATTCTGAGCTTTTGTTATTAGGTGTTTTGATACATACCCATTAACTCTGTAAACAGGGATTTTAAAAAATTCCTCTCCATTATTCTTAAAATGTAATGTAATTTAACTCTCACCATAAAACAAATGGCTTAAATATCTACTTCCTAGAGAAGAAATAAAGTAATAAAATATAAATCTTGCTTATATGAAATATTATTTAACAACTAGCAAAATGAAATTTAAAATTTCTTGTAAATATCCATTAATGCTAGAGCCATATGTTGTTTTACCATTAGCAAATTTATCCAATTTTATTATTTTAAAAGTAACCTTTATATTACATGTGACTATATTAGCATATGTACATACATATATGTGTTTACATGTATAAGCATATAAATATAAACATATATGATAATAGATAGATACATAGCTAGATAGCTATGTGGATATATAGACAAACAGAAGGGTCCTACAATGGTTAGAATCTAACTCAGAGTTTGGAGTAATAAAAAATAGAAACTTTAAATTTCACTTTAAAACATTTTTTATCATTATTATTTTTTATTTTATGTGTATGAATGTATCGCCTGTATGTATGTAAGTGCATCTGTGTTGTACAATGCCCATGGAGATCAGAAGAGGGTGTTGGGTGCCCTGGAACTGGAGTTGCAGACAGTTGTTAGCTGCCAGGTGGGTGCTGGACATCGAACTTAGGTCCTCTACACAAGCAGACAGGGCCCTTGACTGTTGAACCATCTCTCCAGCCCCTAAATTTCACTTTATCTGCTTATGCAGCCCTAAGGGTTTTGTTTTTTTTTTTTTTTTTGAGTGAGGTCATATTCCTTTATTGGCATTTTGATTTTTTAATCTGATTACTTTAGTGAGTAGGAAGGATACTTTAAGATATTCTATTAAATCTTTCAGGTCACTAGGCCACTGCTGAGTGCAATTTTAAAAAGTACACTAGGGTCTCACTTTAAGAGAGATCAAAAGAATTTTGATTGCTACATTGTAATTAGGATTTTTAAGCTAGATGAATTGCCACATATATTTTGAGCATCCAATCGCTTAAAAGCACTATGATCAACCCAAGGGAAAATGAAGCTAAGATGGTCTCAAGGTCCTTATCACTGGGAAGAAGAGGTGTTCCTATGTGCAACCAAGGAGGGAAGTAGTTGGATAGAAGACGGACTCAACAATGATCAGAAATTGGGGAGCTTTCAAGATGTCCTGCTCACCACAGGGAAGTGGAGAGGCACAGGGAGATTTGAGTTAAATATATAATCAGTAAGAACAGAAGAACAGCCTCTAACTCTTTCTTCCAGGTTTGGTTGGGACTTGGTAATCATCCTGTTATCCTGACTGGGAGACCAGATATTCTATCTAGTTCACTTCAGCCTGAGGGAAGTTGGGGGAGCTGCTGGGGACTGGAAACATGTAAGTGTGATTAACACACACCTATGAATCTTACCTTCTTGGACCTCAGGAATCTCACTCGTTGCAAGAGAATGGGAGCATGTAGTCTTGCCCGTGCACCAACAGGAACTTCAGAACAGTGTCTAAGAGTTGCTGAGAGGAAAGCTCTATAGAAGGCTCAGGTTGAGGATAGGCATGGGAGTGAGGGGGGGAAGAGATGCACAGGCTGGTGGGAGGCATTGCCTACCACTCCAGGAGAGGCACAAAGTGCTAGGCTGTGACTTACCTATCTCAGAGAGGCACAAATTCTCAATGAACAAAAAAGTATAAGGTTTTATAGGGATGGAGAAGATCTGACAGGTAGGAAAATGTTCCAGTTCTTTGCTGTAAATATCCATTATAACTCAGTGCTGTTCATCTTCCCTAAACTGAAGTCAATATGGCAACCAACAAACAAATAGGCATTTCAGAGAAAATATGTCCAAAATGATCTTGATGGCTTGGATTGTCGCTCAGTGATAGAGTGCTTGCTCAGAGAACTGTTTTAATTCCTAGCACCAGGAAAAGATACATATATGTACACACACACAATGTCTGCCAAAAAAAAAAAAAGTGAGACTGAGAGGTTTCAGAAGTGGAAGCTCTATATGGCACTAAACTGTATTACAGCTTCCATAGTAAGATGGTTTGACACCGATCCAAAATAGGTGAACAGGGACTGGAGAGATGGCTCTGTGGTTAAAAACACTGGCTGCTCTTGCAGAGGACCAGGGTTTAATTCCCAGCACTCACATGATGGCTAACAACCATCCTTGTGGGCATTGCACAATATGGGTGCACTTATATCCACACAGGCAATACACTTAGACAGATAAAAAATTTTAAAATAGCCAAGCATGGTGGTGGGTGTCTTTAATCCCAGCCCTCAAGAGGCAGAGGCAGGTGGATCTCTGCAAGACTGAGGCCAGCCTGATTCACTGTAGTGACTTCCAGGAAGACTAGAACTAGGGAGACCCTGACAAATAAATAATAAATAAATAAATAGCAATAATAACAAATAACATCTTTTAAAAAAACAAAATAGATGAACAGAATGGAGGATCCTGAAATGTAGCCATATACTGTACGAAATTAGTACATAACGAAAACCAACTCTGAACCCAAGGTAAAGGATGTTTTAGACAACAGGTGGTTCTGATATAATTGACTCTGTTGGACAGGAAAAGAGAATAGAAATCTCTCCAGGTCTCCAACTCACTCCTATCCAAATTAAGTTACTAAAATTCAAATTTTTAACATTTTACCAATTCATAAAACTATAAAACATCTGGATAAATATTTTGAAATCATATTAGAAAAGGAAAAAAAGTGTTTTAGTTTCATTTCTGTTGCTGTGATAAAACTCTCTGACAAAAGCAACTTTAAGGGAGAAAGGGTTTATTTAGTCTATTTATTATTTAGTCTATTTAGTCTATAATTCCAGGTTAAGGTACAACAACTACAGGGAGGTCAAGGCAGCAAAGCAACTTGAAGCAGCTAATTACATCCACAGTCCAGAGCAGAGAGAAAATGAATGAGCATCTACATGCCCACTACTCAGCTTACTTTCTCCACACTTTATGATCCAGGACCCAAACCCAGGGATTGGTGCCTTTCACAATGGGCTGGGTTTTCCCATCAGTTAAGGTAATCAAGACAGTCCCCCACAGATATGCCCACAGGCCAACCTGATCTAGCCAATCGCCCATTGAGACTCTCCCCCAGGTGATTCTAGATTGTGTCAAATTAATAAAACTAGCCAACACACTAAGCAAACAAAGCTAGGCAGACAAAAAAAAAAACTAATAGCTTACAAAGGAAACTATAATAGGCTTATTTATAACAACATTCTTATGAGATATAACTTTTAAAATATAATACTGGAAAATACATTTGCAACATCCATCAAAAAAGATAATTTCCCTAACATATAAAGAGTTCTTGGAACTGGAGAGATGGCTCAGCAGTTAAAAGTACTAACCATGTCTGTGGGAGACTATCCTAATTAAGTTAATTAATGTGAGAAGATGCAGCCCAGTGTGGGAGGCACCATTCCCTAGGCAGCAGGTCCCCAATTGTGTAAAAGTGGAAAAACTGAGTTGAGCACAATCAAGTGAGCATGTATTCCTTCATTTCTCTGTGATGACTGTGGATGTGTTGTGACTAGCTGTTTCAAGTCCCCACTGTCTTGATTTCCCCTCAATGATGGACTATAACCTAGAATTATAAGCTAAAAAAAACCAAAACCCTTTGCCCCTAAATTGCCTTTTGCTAGGGTATTTAATTACAGCAACAGAAACGAAACTTGAACAGAGCCCTTGCCAGCATGTACAAGGTTCTAGGTCTGATCCTAGCACCACAAAATAAAAGAGAAAACACCTCACAATCCAACTAGTTAAGCCCACTTCATGCTCCCTCTCATCTCATGTCATTGATCACTCAGTCCATGTCAACATTCCCTCCTCCTATCTCCTCATACCCAGATCTGAAAACATTATCATGAGCCTCTGCCAGTCTCTATTTCCTGAAAATTACCAAGGCCAATGCTGCCAAGCAATAATATAAGTCAGATACAAGTCACATGTACATTTTAATATTGTCCAGGGCCGGAGAGATGGCTCAGCGGTTAAGAACGCTGACTGTTCCAGTAGAAGACCCGGTTCAGATCCCAGCACCCACATGGCAGCTAACAACTGTCCGTGACTCCAGTTCCAGGGATCCGACAGCCTCTTCTGTCCTCCGCAGGCATTGCACGACATGGGTGCACTTACATGCAGGCATAACACTCATACACATAAAATAAAAAATAAATAATATTATCCAGGAACCACACTTAAAAAGGCAAAGAGAAGTTGGTGAAAAAAATTACAAACATATTACTTCAATATCCTATCAACATAAAAATCACTAATAGCAATTTCTAATTCTTTTCATATCAAACGTTTAAGATCTGGTGCATATTTTACACCCACAAGGCATCTCCTTTTGTACTATCCCCATTTCAGCTGCTCAGAAGCCATGGATAGTCAATGAATGCCATACTAGACCACACAGATCTAGACAGTAGTGCGGGATTTTAATCACATTTGCTTATTTGTATGTTTATTGTTCTCCAACAGATACACATTGCATGCATGCGTTTGTTTGTTTGTAGCAGTGCTGGAGATGGAGCCCACTGTCTGGAACCTGCTAGGCAAGTATTCTGCTACCAAGCTATATTCCCAGCTCCATGCATTAAAAAAATATTTAATTTTCATTTTGTGTTGATGAGTATATTGCCTGCATGTATGTAAGTGCACCCACGTCATGCATTGCCCTCAGAGATCAGAGGGAGGGCATCAGATTCCCTGGAAATTGAAGTTACATTACATATGGTTGTTAGCACCATGTGGGTCCTGAGAACTGAACCGGGGTCACCTGCAAGAGCAGCCAGTGCTCTTAACCACTGAGCCATCTCTCCAGTCCCCAAGCCCCATGTATTTTTAAAACTTGTTATTTTCAATATTATCAACAAGTTTACACATTCATGACCCAATCAAGCAATAGTTCTAATCAAATGTCACAGCTGTATCTGCCTTCACTACAACATCTCTCTCAATACCTGGCTTTTGTCTACCCCACTGACCTTACCAACCATTCTCAGTCTGTTGTCACTTTCTCTGTGATAACTGACTGTGAAAACAGAATGGTAGAATTTCCATGTCCTCACCACCCTGCCCAACACTAACCCATCCAGTTTCCAACTGTGCTTTTACAGACCTGCGGTCACTGATTCATGACCCAAAAGTTCAGGTTCAAGTTATAGAAAAGCCTTGACTTCAGAGCAACTTTAAGGTTATTTTGATATAGGCTTGTCATTTACTTTTGCTTAAAATTAGATGCATTCAAAAGGTAGATACATGGCAATTTGCAAGAGAAATTGGTGTGATGGTTCACAAACACAAGTCAGGCTACCTATTTTTCTTTCAAAGAATGTACTTCTACTGCAAAGATGTGGTTACAACTAAAGTCATTACAGATGCATCTCATCACTGGAAAAGATAAATATGAGGTCGGCACAATTCATGAAGTTAAATGGGCTTGAATTATGAAACTATGGTATCAATCCCTTACACACCTATTAGTTTTTAAGTTCACGTTGCAGTTTGGCGTCCCATTGCCCAGGTGTTTGCCATCCTAATAAGGGCAAATCTGCTCTCCCCTGCTGCTATGAAAGGGGGTGTGTAGAACTCTGAATAGGGAAGTTACAGGACCTGGCCTGGAGTCCTCATGGCCAGTTGCAGTCCTTGCATGACCTTGGTGGTCCATTCACCCTGTTTTTCAGCCTTCCCACCCACCATGAAAGCCAGCTCAGTCTGCCTCTAGCTCCACCACTCCTGACCTCAGGAATCATTTTCCTCTATTCCATTATGCCCAAAACACATGCTTACTTATGCACTTCCTTTTTCCTAAAAGACAAGATGGCTGGCAGCACTGCAGTGAAGGGGTGGAGGGGGAGGCTGCTTTAAAAAAAAAAAAAAAAAACCCTAAAATGAGCCACCTTTCAAGACATTCCCTGCTGTCTGCATGTTCGTGGTGCTAAATCATCTCTTCCAAGGAAATCTGCTATTTGTATTTATGTACTGTGTTCTTGGATGGTATTTACACTATACACCCATCTCTTTTAAGAGCCACTTGTCAGTACAAAGTATGTAAGCCGTGCACAGTTGTAAGCTGCACAGTTGATTTTAGATGACCCTGAAGAAAATCAGATCAAAATTACAGTTTCAGTTAGGTTTTGTACCAGCTTCTGACAAGTTAGAAAAAAACAACAACTGTAGCTCCCCAAACTTCCTCCTTGCCCCAAGGCTCTGCAGCATGCTCAAATTCAAGCAGCCAGAACAATCATTGCCTACCCACACCCAGAGGAGCCCCCCCCTCCCACTGATTCTCAAGAAGTGAAGTCAGGGGGCAGCTGCCCGCCATGGGCTGCGGTCTGCACGCCTTCTGCCTGGCCTGATTTTTCATGCTGCCATTTTGAATTAGCATAGGTTTCCTCTGCAAGTGATGCGTGATGCGTTTCCTAGGCAGGCGTGGAGCACAGCATACACGTACACAGATACACACACACACACACACACACACACACACACACACACCAGAAAGAGGGATCCACGCTTAATGCAAGGCACTTGGGAAGCTACAATTACACAGAAAAGTCCTATTATTTAACAGAATCCTACCAGGTAAGCTTGGGAGACAGAAAATAACAAGTTGCCTTAGATACAAACACAGTAAACATTTTTATTCCTAAATTCTCACCAATCCCCTAAAATTCAAGCGTCTCCCATTCTCTCTGCAGACCGCACTATGGCTGCCAAATAATCCACAGAAGGCACAGGTCAACTGAGGCTGATAGCATCTCAGAAAGACAGGGTGTCTTTTACCTGCAAGGGTCCTGACTCCTGGGGGATACCCGACCCTGATCCACCCCCACCTCAAAGCCCGGGTGAGGAGACCTGGGGCGAAGTTGTGTCTGGCCCCTCCGCAGCCGGGCTTATTGGCCTTTAAGGCGACGCAGACCAGGAACACAGCTCCGGACGAGCGCGGCCCAGGCAGAGGTCAGGCCAGGCAGCCACGTCCGCAGCTTGCAGCCCACGCAGCAGGTGCGGTACTTCAGGGACAGAGCCAGGCTCGCTCAGCCAGCCGCGCCCGCGAGCCCCGAATCCCGGGAGTCGCCCGAGAAGAGGACGCGTGAGGGTGCACAGGGACACTCCCCAGGCGCTGCAAAACGGAGGCCTGGTTTGTACGGGTGAAAGGGAGCTGCGAGGTGCAGAGCGGAGACCGGTTCCAGCCAGGCTGCAGTGCCCGTGTCCCTACAGTCTGGTCACGAGCCACCCCTGACTAAGTCCACCTCTCCTCGGATCCCTGGCTCCTTCAGCCTGCAGGAGCCAGCGCTCGCAGGGACGCGACAGGAGTATTGCTGCCCTCCGATTCCGAGAGACAGTGGAGGCGGCGAATGGCAGAAGCGGACGACCACCCTCCCCTCCGCCAGGGGAAGAGCGGAACTTCCCTCGCCTTGCGCTCCCAGCGGTGGTTTACCTGCCAGGCGGCGGGCTCCGGCAGAGTCCTGCGGTGCCGATGCTACGACCGCCGGGATGGGGGCGCCGGATGCTAGCGCTGGATGCCGGCGCTGTGGCCGCTGAATTACTGCGTAGACATCAGGGGCTGCAAAGGCAGCAGAGGAGGCGACAGCCGGGCGCGTCCCCTTTCCCAGACTCTGAGCTCCCCAACCCGCTGCTAACAGCTGGCTGGGATCATGTGACTGTGGGGGCCCACCCTCCGCCTCCTGGCACTCTGGGTCCCCCGTCCGCGCTGCACCCGCCTAGTCCGACTGCGGAGGCTGCAGCGCCTGTGCGGCCTGGATAGGGAGGGCGCCAGAGAGCCAGAGGCGCGGCTGATGGAAGGGAATCGCGCAGAAAGCCGCTCCCACCTTTCTTGATTTTGATTTCTTGGTTGCAGCTCTTTTAAAAGGGAGAACTAGAGCTTTAAGAAGCCAAGTCCATTTTCCTTCCAGCGCGTTTCTCTGACCCTAGTGTTTGGTTGCTACCTCGGGGACTTCGGAGTCAGAGGATTTCCCTGCAGAGATCTGTGTTCTAGCACCTTCAGAGATCTGTAACAGGTGCCTGCAATCCCAGTGTTGCAGGGTGGGGGTAGACCAGGCCCAGTTGGAGGTCAGCCTGGGCTACATAGTAACACTCTGTCTCAAAAAGAGAAAATAAAAAGTGCACTGTTTGAATACATTTTAGTTCATCAATATCATGGGATGCAATCCAGCTTATTTTTAAGGATGAGAGTAATGTCTATGTACTGATACAAAACTTCCAATCTATACCAAATAAATAGATGAAAGGGAGTTAGGTAAGTGCAGGATATTGTGTGTGTTACCATTTGTGGGAAGAAAAATTACATGCACTTGCCACTCACATTTGCAAATACACAGAATAAGTGAAACAGCAGCAACAACTTTTTTCCATGTCTTTTAAATGTGGTGTCTGTACTTGTAGCTTGTCACATGAGTAAATGAACAGTGGGAAAAGGCCAAGGGAATGAGTGGAGATACTCTAGGCTTCGAACACAAAGGCGCCTTTATTGTTCATTTACTCTAAACAAGGAACTGTACCCTAATGCATGTGAATGATCAATATCAGAAACCCCTAAAGAGATTATTCCTGGGGTCCTGCTTCTATCTACTGAATTCAGTCTCTAGGGCTGGGGCCAGGGAACTTGCATTCTGTCAAGCTCTCAAGTTTCTCTTGTGCATTAAAGTCTGATAGCCACTGTTTTAAATGTCTAGCTTATCCCCAGGGTCTGCATGAAGGCACTTTTTCCATGATATTAGTAATACTTATTAAGCAGCAACAATACATGTCTTAGCTTTGTACAGGACAGACAGACCCTGCTGCCACTCAATCCACACAAATGAAGATAAGGGAACAGAACAGGACAATAAATACAGAGTACTTGGAGAAATATCAGTAAGGGTTTTAATCACTGGTCTCTACCAATCATGTGTGGTCTAGCTGTGAGCGAATTGCAAGGCTTCTATGAGCTAGCCTGCAAGGAGAAATAACTTTAAATTATATGCAACTGTTAACAAGGCAAATTATAGTCTATCTAGCCATGCTCAGAGACTTAAGAGCTAGTAAATAAAAGAACACCATATTCCTGTTCTATTCCATAGAAGTAGGTAAAGATTTTTCCTTTTCCAGAACAAAAAAAAAAAAAAAAAAAAGAGGGAAGAGAAGAGTGGTGATTTCAGCCTTTGCGTATTGACATGGAAGGTTAGTCATAAAATCTCCCTCTAGGGAAAAAAGCTTTGGATTTATTTCTAAGCAGTAAAGTTCTAGTTTTATTTATAAGCAGTAAAATGAAAATAAGATCACCAGGGAAACTGAAAAATATTCAATTCCAACAGCATCAGAACTGTTCCTTCATACAACTTTCCCTTCCCCATTTGGATTACTATTAAAAACTTACAGAGGGGCTGGCAAGATGGCTCAAGAGGAAAAGGTGCCTGCCACTAATCCTGACTACCTGAGTTCAATCCCCAGGACCCACATGGTAGGAGAGTACTGACTCCTGCAAGTTGTCTTCTGCCCTACCCCCACATGCATGCTATGGTGTGTGCATGCATGTGCACAAATACACATAAATTAATAAATTAATTAATTAAAATGCAATAATTTAAAAAATATTTTATTTGCTTTTAGTTTATATGTATGCACTTGCCTGCGTGGATGTAAGTGCTCCCATGTTGTGCAATGCCTGTGGAGGTCAGAAAAGAGTATCAGATTCCCTGGGACAGTTAACTGCCATGTGGGTACTGGGAATTGAACTCAGGTCCTCCGCAAAAGCAGGCAGTGTTCTTAACTGCTGACTCATCTCTCCAGCCCCCAAATGTAATAATTTTTTATTAAATTTTTATTTATTTTTACATGTATAAGTGTTTTGCTTGCATGTGTGTGTGTCCAAGGTCCTCAAAGACCAGAAGAGAGCATCAGATCCCATGGAATTGGAGTAATGGATGGCCGTTAGCTACACAGGGTGCTGGGAACTGAACACTTTCCTCTCTGCAAGAACAGCCAATGCTCTTAACCATTGAGCCCTCCCTCTCTCCAGACCCTTAAATTAAGTTTTTGTTTGTTTGTTTGAGAACTTACATAGATATTTGGTTAGTCCTGACCATGAATAATTGCTTGTCCTGGACTGAAAAAATGGAAGAAAGTGTCCTGAAACCAATGGAAAGTGGCTATGTTGTGGAGGGTCAGTTCAAGTAGGCTCTCTGTGATAGGCTGGGGGTCTAGAATCAATGAGATGTTTTGAAATGTAAGGGGTTGTGATGTGCAGAGGAAGAAGTTGGACTGTAATGCAGGCCCAATGAATTGTTAGCCAGTCTGGAAGATCTCTCTAAAGCAATCATCAGAAAAGTCTTCATAGAACCACAATGGCCAGGCCTTCATACCACACCTTGCTCAATTGATAAAAGTTGCTGCCCTGAGAAGGCCATAGCCTCCTTCCTCCCAGTCAGCTCAGAACAACCAAGGCAGAAGGCACTGGTGGCTGGAACTGTCTGCCAAACACACATGGAAGAAGCATCATCATGACTATAACTAATACCAGTGTTTTCAGTTCAGGAAATTATTAATAAATCTTTATTTACAAGTTTTTGTGTGAATATATAGATTTTTCATTTTTTAAAAAGAGATTTTATTTTTTATTTTATGTGTATGAGTGTTTTGACTGTAAGTGCACTTTGTACATGTTGGATTCCCTGGAACTGGAGTTAAGGACAGGTGTTAGTCACCATGTGGGTGCTGGGAACTGAACCCTGGTCCTCGAGAAGAGCAGCCAGTTCTCTTAACCACTGAACCATCTCTCCTGTCCTTAATATAGATGTTCATTTCCATTGAGTTAGTTCCTATTAGTACATCACATGGCAAGTATATATTTAAACTTATAAGAAACTTCCAAACTGTAACCCAAAGTGGTTTTGTCATTTGCCATTCTACGGAAGTATATAGGAGTTTCAGTTGTGCTATATCTCTGTCAACATTTGTTGTTAGCCTTCTAAAATTTCATCTATTCTAGTGAGTATGTGGTAGCATCCCACAGTACTTTATTTTGTGTCTCTCTGACAACAGTAGTGAGCTTCTTTTCTATTCATATAGCTTCTTTAAGAAGGAGCTCAAATTTCCTGTCTACTTATTCAAAACTCCTACTTTTAATTTGTATCCTCATTAGGTCATAAGTATTTGTTATGTATGGATGCAAGCCCTTCATATTTGTGTAAAGCAAGTACTTTTCAGTTTTGTCTTTTTCATTTTATTAATGACTTTTGAGAAGAAGATTTTTTTGGTCTTTTTGATAATGCTTATGATATCCAATTTATTTCTACTTTTCCTTTTGTAGTCAATTTAAAAAAAACCTTTGAGCTAGGAAGATAGTTCAGTGGGTAAATTCATTTGTTGTGCAGGCACGAGGATCTTAGTTTGAATCCCAGAACCCATATAAAAGCAGGATGAGTAGTGCAACCATTTGTAATCCCAGCACTCCCATGGAGAGTAGGAGGCAGACAGAAGACTTCCCAGAAGCCCACAAGCCAGTTAGTC
The DNA here is from genome assembly GCF_000622305.1 of Nannospalax galili. Classification (NCBI taxonomy): domain Eukaryota; kingdom Metazoa; phylum Chordata; class Mammalia; order Rodentia; family Spalacidae; genus Nannospalax; species Nannospalax galili. The sequence continues at coordinate 9,729,129 of NW_008345290.1, forward strand.
TGGCATATGCAGCAGAGCAAACAGAGACTCTGTCTGAAGCAAGGGGGAAGATGAGGATGAGGACGGACACCCAAGGCTGTCCTCTGACCTCCACACACATGTTGTGGCACACATACACCAGCATTCACATACATGAATGTACACACACACACTGTACACACACACTCACACATACACACACACGTATACACACACAGTATACACAGAAACACACAACAGTCTTTGCCTACCCAAAGATGGTAAGGATTTTCTTCTGTATATTTGTATGCAGAGATCGATAGCTTTAGATTTATGCTTAGGACTCTGATCTATTCCTATTTAATTTTTAATTTTTGTGTATGGGGAAGAAAAGGTCAACATTAGATTAGATAGATAGATAGAGATAGATAGATTAGATAAATAGATAGATAGATGTATACAGATATAGATAAAGTGTGTGTGTGTGTGTATGTGTGTGTGTGTGAGAGAGAGAATATTCAGTTACTCTAATATCACTTGTTTTTTCCCACTGAGTTACTTTCCTGTTGTCAAAAATCAATTGACATATAAACATGAAGCTACTTTGTACTCTTTATTCTTAAGCCAACACTGCATTCTCTTAGTTTCTGTAGCTCTGTAGTGTTAAAATCAAGGCTCTTACATCTTCCAACTTTATTCTTTTTCAAGACTGTTTTAGATGTTCTAGGTACTTTGTGCTTCTTAAAATTTTTAGGATCAACTTGTCAATTTCTATTTTTAAAACCCTGAATGGTGTTACATTTACTATATAGATGATTTTGATGAAAATTTGCACTTAAATTGAGTCTCCAAACCAATGAACCATTTCTTCATTATTTAGATTATCTTTAAATTTTCCCAGCAGATTTTTATAGTGTTTAGTTTTAGCATCTAGGTCTTAACCACATTTTGCTAATAATTATTCCATATTGAAGATGCTATTATAGCTAGTAGTTTTCTGTTTCATTTCCAATTATTCACTGCTAGTATATAAAAATAATTGACATTTTAATAGGTGTGTGTTGTGAGGGGCACATGTGTGGTGAGGATATGCATATGAATGTTACATGTATGGACGTTAGAAGACAACCTTAGGTGTCAGTCCCTGGCGTTTTCCATCTTTTGTTGGAGACAGGGTCTGTCATTGGCTTAGGACTTAGCCACATAGTAAACTGGTCTGTGAGCTTCCGGATATCTGCCTGTATCCACCTCTGTAATGAATGTAATAGAAACATAACAAATATCATAAAACTTAGAATATAGAAATAGAAATCCAATCTGTAGAAACGAAAGTGATTGAAACCACGAACTATGTGACAGCTATCTATGGTTGACAAGATAAGCTGAACTAGGAAGCATGAGCCTTAACTGAGTGAAACAGAATGTATGTGTGAGTGTGGTAAGTAACCCAAGAGCAGTCACCATATCTAAGACACCAGCTGAACTCACTGACGTCAAGACAATGACAGACTCGGGCAGTTCACCGATGCTTGACAACTCCAGAGACCAAGACAGACCGTCATTCTGTCTGGCCGCATCCCAACGTTCTTGCCTGAGACACCGAGACTCTGCCCGAGACCTGCCACGACTGCACGTGATCATCAGGACCCGCAGCCGAGCAACTTCTGCCGGGAGAGAGCAAAGATCACGGTGGACGCTGAGAGCCTCCACATGGAGCATCTAAGGACTGGGACGTTGGGCTCTGGCCCTGAGGTACTCCCTAAGATCTAGGCGCTCTGAACATTGGTTCAGTGCTTCCTGCTTCTCCCCTTGAGTGTGTGTGTTGTTTGTGAATGTATTTTGGGCTTCTTGTGTGAAATATATTGTACTTGCAACCCCTCACTCATGTGGAATCTCTTCTGTCCGTATGCGCCGGTCCTGGCTCTCCCAAGCAGCAATATCTGGACAGTTCTGGCCCTCAGGACTGATCCAAATCCACCTCAGGACAACCTCCCATCTCTCCATCCCTAGGATTAAGGCACACACCACCACACCCAGCTTTTGACATGGGTTCTGAAGATCTGAGTGTGGGTCCTCACATTTGAGAGGCAAGTGCTTTATGAGTCATCACCCTAGTCCAACAATTGATTTTTAACTGCAGATATACCTCCATTCCCAATAATGCTATATGTCAAAAATAACCTAAGTGGGAAATACATTTAATTACACCTGGGCTAAAGTACACCATAGATAGCAGAGTAGTGATTGTCTTCTCTCATGATTACACAGATAGCTAGGAGCTGTGGCTGAGGACCATAGCTTGGAAAAAGGTCAAGATTCCAAACTTGAAGTGTGCTTTCTGTTGAGTGTGTATCACTTTCATTGTAAAGTTAAATTGTAGAACCCTGAGACCCTCTTCATTCACCCGCTACCCCCAATCCCTCCAGACCCCCACTAATTGCTCTTTTAGCTTCTGTAAAATGCTTGGCTGCTGCTTTAGACATGCCTAGACATGCCCTGGCATGCCCTGACCCCCCCCCCATCTGCTATTCCCCACCCCCTTTCCAGGAAACTATAGATTAAGCAAGCCCAGGGATGAAAACTACCCTATAAGGTTAAAAAGGGAGACTCCTAGCCCCACAGATAACAGTCAGCACATTCCACAGCCCTGAGAATAGCACCTACCGATAAGAAACTTCCAGGGCTGCATCTTATACATCCAATCAGTTTAAAATGATGTTGGTGTGCGCGGGCTCCTTCTCTCCCTTACTCTGGGCTCTCAACACGGATCCGTTGAGTTGGTGAGGTCTGAGAGCCCGAGCTTAAGCCCGAATAAACCATAAACCTTTGCTTTTGCATTTTGGTGTGTTGGGTCCTCGGTGGTCTTTTTGGGGTCCAGTGGATGAGGTACAACAAAATCATCATGAGGTTTGAAGAGGTCCATTTTGATCTTGTATCCTGCAACCTGGTAAAGGACACTTCTTACTTATATGTATTTAAATCATTCATCCAGATCTTCTCCATACTAGATCATGCTGACTTCAAATGCATCTTCAGTTCTTCCTTCCCAATGTCTATGCCTTTTAGTTCTTTTTCTTTTGTTGTTGCATTTGCTAGGGTGTCCTCAGCAATGCTAAGGAGAAATAGTGGAACAAATGAATTCATTGCTAAGAAGTTTTGATGGCAACTATTAGTCAGACAAGATTAGCACATTCAGGGTATTCTGGCTGAAGATTCATACTGAGGAAGTTCCCCCTATTCCTGCTTTCAGTCAAAATTCCATCACAGTAACAAAATACCAACATAATATATAAAGAGGAAAAATTTACTTTGGATAATGGTTTCAGAGATTTCAATTCATGGTCACTTGACTCAGTGTCACTTGACCACAGAACACCATCAGTTCCTAGTAAAGGTATTGGATAGGTGTTTGTTGTTAAATTAGTATGTTTAAGATGTTCTGTAACTATACTATGCATTTATAAATCTTAAAATAATAGATCTGATTAAGTCTATTTGGGGATGTTTGGTTCCTTAGAGGCATTCAGATTAGTGTTGGAGCTGGAAAGATGGCTCAGCACTTGCTGCTCTTATAGAGAACTGAAGTTCAATTCCCAGCACTCAAGTAAAATAGATCACAACTGCCTATAACTCCAGCTCCTGGGAATCTGACATCCTCTTCTGGCCTCTATAGCTGCACACACACACACACACACACACACACACACACACACACATTCACTCATGAATAATAATAATATTTTTTTAATTAGGGAAAAAATAATTACCAGTTGTAAATCTGACAGAGGGCTAATATCTAAAATGCACAAAGAACTCAGAAACACCAAACATAAAAAAAAACCAACCCAATTAAAAATTGGGACAATGAAATAAACAGAGCACTCTTAAATGATGAAACACAAATGGCTGAGAAATATTTTTTTAAGTGCTCAACATCCTTAGCCATCATGGAAACACAAACTAAAACCACTTTGAGTTTTTATCTTACCCCAGTCTGAATGGCTAAAATCCAAAAAAACAAATGATGACAAATGCTGGTGAGGATGTGGGGGACAAGGACAACTTATTCACTGCTGGTGGGAGTGCAAACTGGTGTAGCCATTATGGAAATCAGTATGGAGATTCCTCAAAAAGCTAAAAATAGATCTACCACATTATCCAGCCATATCATTCTTGGGCCTATACCCAAAGGACTCTATATCCTACTACAGAGATACCTGCTCATCCATGTTCATTGCTGCCCAATTCCCAATAGCCAGGAAACTGACACAATACAGATATCCATCAACTGATAAATGGATAATGAAAATATGGTAAATTTATACGATGGACTATTATTCAGCTGTTAAGAAAAATGAGATTGCCAGGAAGGGTTTCACATGCTTTTAATACCAGCTCTCAGGAGACAGAGGCAGGCAAATTTCTGTGGAATCAAGGCCAGCCTGATCTACAAAGTGAGTTCCAGGTCAGCTGTGGCTAAAGAGAGACCCTGTCTTGAAACAATATATTTTTTTCAAAAGAATTTAATAATTTAAAAGGTTAGTATTTCTAGACCTCTGCATCTGCCCATGAAGGGTTACTTCATGAGACTAGCTATCCTACTGTGAACAGCTAGGAAATCAAGCAAAATAAATGAACCCACTACTGTCAGATACTGGACAACAGGCAAAACAGAAATGGGATCCTCAAGATGAAAACCACCCCAGAAACAACTCAAGTGCTGTGACAGGCTTCTGCCATCCTAGCTGCATCAGAAGCTGAAGCAGGGGGATTGTGTTAGCTCAAGAATTCAAGGCCAAGAGAGTGTGAGACTTTGTCAGAGAATGTAAGAAAGAAAAAGGGAGAAAGGGCCAGGCGTGGTGGCACATACCTTTAATCCCAGCACTCGGGAGGCAGAGGCAGGCAGATCTTTGTGAGTTCAAAGCCAGCCTGGTCTACAAAGCGAGTTCCCGGGCCAGCTGGGGCTATAGGGAGGAGGGAGGGAAGGAGGGAAGCAGGGAGGGATGGAAGGAAGAAAGAGAGAGAAAGAAGGGAGGGAAAGAGAAGAGGGAGGCAAGGGAGTGAGGAAGGGAGAGGGAAAGGAGGGAAGCAGCCCTGTTGGCTTGGAAGGTTGGGACAACAGGTAAGAGCTCAGGAAGGTCAGGGCATCAAGAGTTCTGGAGCAGTGCACTGGAGAAGATAAAATTAGAGAGAGAACTTTGGAATTTGTGTAAGCTCTCAGGGAGTAATTGGCTAGATACCAACCTGTGGATGCACATGGTGACACTCCAGAGACTGGGCACAAAAATCACTTGAGAGAGAATACCCCTTACTGGGGAGCTGTAAACAATCCCCAGGGCTTACACAAAGTTGAGAAGTGTTCACATGTCTACAAACCACAATCACCCTATGGATTACATAGAATAGTCATTAGATAATCTATATGTGGTATGCCTCAGTAATAGGGCTAAGGTAGCCATAGAGTCAAAGTTACCTTCTGTGTGTCCTGAACAGTTTATAAACAAACTTCTTAAGTAACTGGCTCTAGAACAAAGTCTAAACACCGTAAAACCTATCATACAGTTTAAAATTTAACATAAAATAAGTCTAGCATCCAAATGACAAGACAAGGAAGAAAACACACCAATCAATAAAAACAGACTAAAACTGAAATAAATTATGGAATTATCTTATAAAGTCTTTGAAACTGCTATTAAAATATTATGAATATGTTCAGGAATTTAAAAGGAAACATAATATGAGGGGGATTGGATGATATAAAGAGAACCAAAAAGAATAACCCATCTTAGTTTAGTTGACGCAGAACCTGAGGATACAGAGACTGACTGTGTATACATATATTTATTGCATGTGCTACTGAGTAATATAAACATTATACATAGACAAATGTGGGAATGACTTTTACCTAACCTTGTAACCAAAAAGTTAATCTGATGTTTTGAGATCTTTTAACACTTTCTCAGTCTGTTTATAATGCAAATAAGTTTATTAGTTCTTGGGCTCCTCTTGTAACTTAAACATATAGTCTTAATTCCTATTGACCCTTATTTGTCCTTGATCCAGAATGATATAGGTGTGTGTGTGTCTGTCTGTCTCTCTATGTTGTGCATATAAAGTGCTGCAAGCACCAAATATTCATTGAAAGCAACAAATTATCTCAATATCCTGCAAACAATAGGCAGGATTAATCAATAACATCTGTTTGTGGTTGTGTGTGCTGTCTTAGGTTAGTAGGGGTCAAACAGTTAATTTTCTGATAAGAAAAATTCTGCTTTTCTTTCTCTATTTTATGCTGGATGTACAGTTTCAATAAGAAAGAGCAAGGCCTTTGTTTGAGAACACAGCTCTGGGAGGAATCTGAAGGAACACATTCTCAGGGCAGTGTTGGCCTCACCCTTTGTTTAAACAGATGCTATAAGTCAGGCTGTCCTTGTTCAGGCATCGCTGTAATGTGGCATCACGCTGCTGCAGACAAGTACATTGATCCAGCATTTTAGGAAATGTAAACAATTTTAAAAGATGGCCATGAACAAAGAGTACTCAAACCTAGGCTATTTAAAAATTATCACTGACACTTTTTCCTTTTCTCCTAACCACTGTTATTATCTAAACAGCCTATGCATTGATTTTAAGAGTTTGAAATACACATAAATTAGAAATGCCTTTAGCATATCGCATATAGAGATCTCCTCCACTCAGTGCTTCCTTTAGTACACGATGATAGTAGAGAGGAGAAAGATCTGTCACTGGGCAAATCCCATGGGGATGAGCTAGACAGTGGAATGTGAAGGCAGCACTTATGTGAATGTAAGAAAGCCTCAAAATTGCCTTATGAATACGCTGACAAGAATGAAATGTCGGAGCTGATAGTGAAACCACGGAAAGAAGAGAAAGAAAAGCACTAGCCAAGATCCATCAGCCACCTGTATTCATACAATCATGAGGATGTTTCAGAGATTACCATAGTAACAGATCTTTAAGATGCCTTCAAATCAATTTACAGAATTACTGTGCGTATTGGGTATATGGGACCACAAAGAATTATTGATAAATTTATATTTTAGAATTACTTTTCTGACTTAAATAATCCATCAGGCCCTTGGATATATAATTAAACAATCATAAATTGCATTGGGCAAAAGGAAGTCTTAAAAGTCTATTCGTTATTATTGGGTGATGGGTTTCAACGTTCAGTGATTCAAATATGTCATTTTAAATAATGGCTCATAATTAATTTAAAGAAGATAGAGCTCGTAAGTGCTCTGGACCTAGTTTTAAAAACACACTTATTATATGAATTTCACCTTTAGGAATCATTCATGAGTTTAATTGTGAAGATATTTTGAAGGGGTCCCACTGAGATTTGGACTTCCAATTATCAAAATCCAGACATGATGGTCAACCTTGAAATTTCAACCTAACCCTTCCTTGCTGACATAAAGATATATATCTTTAATTTTTTTTTAATTTTATGTGTATGAGTATATGCCTCCATGTATTTAAGTGCACCCATGTTGTGCAAACCTAGCAGAGGCCAGAAGAGGGTGTCAGATTCCCTGGAACTGGAGTTACAGATGGTTGTTAGCCACCATGTAGGTGCTGAGATTTGAACCCAGGTCCTCTGAAAGAACAGCCAGTGCTCTTAACCATTGAGAGACCTCTCTAGCCCCAAGATAAATGTCATTACATCCATAAAAATCCATATCTCCATATAAATGAGATTACTATTAGTTATTTTCTATTTCTTCAAAGAACTAAATGGTCTGTCTAAATTGCTGTAGGAATTTTGGTTTCAACATATAACATAATATATATATATGTATGTATATGTATACATATAGTGCATGTACATATACTGCATATACATATATTGTGTGCCCCCACACACATGCACAAATACACAATGTCATGACTAGAGGTCAAACTCAGGCCTGTATGCATGCTAGATAAGCACTCGAACTATATCCTCAGCCCCGATTTCTTTTCCATATATAGATATATAGATATATATAGAGAGAGATATGTGGAAAAGGTCTACCTCCTGCCACGTACAGTTAAAATAGGACTTGCTTTTAATATTCTGGTGATATTTGAAGACATTTTTAATAGTTGGAAGTTTATAAAAAGCTTTCCAACATGACTGTCTTCTATCTGCAGTTTTAACACTGATATTCACTTAAGATACCACTTTTTAGCCAAGTGTGGTGGTGCATGCCTTTAATCCCAGCACTCTGGAGGCAGAGGCAGGCAGATCTTTGTGAGTTCAAGGCCAGCTTGGTCTCTATAGCGAATCCAGACTAGTTGTGGTTACAGGGAGACCTTGTCTCAAAAAGACCAAAAAAACCAAAAAATTACTAGAAATGTTCAAAATCCATAGAGTAGATTAGTGATTGCTTAGGGCTGGGGGAATCTACGTCCTGGGGAGTATTGTAGATCATATGGCACTTTCTTTTGAGGTGATGAAATGAAAATATTCTATAATTGTGTTGACTGTCAGCTACACAAGTATGTGAATACACTAAATTTTATTGAACTATTGCAAACTCATGACCAGGCCTGGTGGCATGCAGTTTTTTATTTATTTATTAATTTATTTATTTATTTTTCATTTGGTTAATTGAATTTTTTGTGTATTCCATACAAAACAGCTCGAACAATCTTAATCATCTTTATATCCACATCCCCACTGGCACCTTCCCATGACCCCTCCTCGCCCCACTGGAGCCCATATACTCAGTCATCCCTGTTAAGGCCCAATTGGTTGTCAGTGTCCCCAGCCATTCCCCAGTGTAAGTCTGTCCACTAAGTCTAGACAGCCTATCTAGAGTCCCTTGTTATAGGAAGATCAGCTCTTCATCTAGCAGCAATCGGTTGCCAACATTCCTTCAGATAAGATTGAGGTCTGCTGTTCATTTTCACAGTTCTATGCTGGCTTATTCTCTGCCTGAGTTTGCATGGGACCTGTGTATGCTGGTGCCATTGCCATAGAATCATATGAATAGGTTCCCAGGAGCTTGTAGGATTCTGTTTCCATATGGTCATGAACTTCTTTGCTCCTACAATGTTTCTGCCCCTTCTTCCATGATGGTCCCTGAGCCTTGGGTGGGAGAAGTTTAATAAAGGAATCCTGTCTAAGGATCAGCATTCAGCAGACCCTTGATCTTTACACTTTGGCTATTTGTGACCTTTTGTGTTCCCGGCCCTCCGTTGCATGAGGGAGCTTCATTATTGGGAACTGAGAGATTCATTAGTGTCCTCGTCATTAGTAGCGTATAGGTTTTTAAAGTATTCCCTTAGAATGTTCTGGATCTTTTAGGTGTCTGTTGTGATGTTTCCCCTTTCATCTCTGATTCTGTTGATTTGGAGGTGCTCTTTCTTTTGGCTACCTGGGCTAAGGGTCTGTCAATCTTGTTTATCGTTTCAAAAAACCAGATCTTGGATTCATTGATTTTTTTTGTATTCTTTTCTTTGTTTCTATTTCATTAATTTCTGCTCTGATTTTTGTTATTTCTTCTTGTGTGCTGGGTTTGGGTTTCATTTGTTGTTGCTTTTCAAGTGTCTTAAGTTGTAATATTATGTCATTTATTTGTGTTATTTCTGATTTTTTTAAATGAAGGCACTTAGAGCTATAAACTTCCCTCTAAAGACTGTTTTTAAAGTGTCCCAGAGGTTTTGTTGTGTTGTATTGTCCTTTTCATTTAGTTCCAAGAATACTTTTATTTCTTTCTTAATTTCTCCTTTGATCCATTCATCATTATTCAGCAGTAGGTTGTTTAATCTCCATGTGTTCATGTAGTTACTAAGGTTTCTTCCAATGTTGATTTTAAGCTTTATTGCATTGTGGTCTGAGAGAATGCATGGAATTATTTCAATATTTTTGTATTTGTTGAGGCTTCTTTTGTGCCCCAGTATGTTCTCAATTTTGGAGAAAGTTCATGGGGCAAAGAATATACAAAGTATATTCTTTGTTGCTTGGGTGAAATATTCTGTAGATGTCTGTTAGGTCCATTTGATGTATGGTATTTTTTAATTTAGATGTCTCTTTGTTTATTCTCTGTCCTGTTGACCTGTCTAATGCAGACAATGGGGTATCGAACGCCCCTACTATTAATGAGTTGGGGTTAATCTGGGTCTTAACATCCTGTAGTACTGTTTTTATAAAGTTGGGTGAACCAGAGTTTGGTGCATATATGTTCATGATTGTAATACCTTCTTGGTCAATTGTTCCTTTGATCAGAATGAAGTGGCCCTCTTTATCTCTTCTGATTACTTTTAGTTTGAAGTATATTTTGTCAGATATTAGCATTGCAACTCCTGCTTTTTCTTAGTACTATTTGCTTGGAATATTTTTTTCCATTCTTTCACCTTAAGGTAGTGCTTGTCCTTAAAAGTGAGATGGGTTTCTTGCAGACAACAAAAAGATGGGTTCTGTTTCTTAATCCATTCAACTAGCCTGTGTCTTTTGACTGGGGAGTTCAGTCCATTGATATTTAAAGTTATTAATGAATGAAAGATGTGTATTGATTCTTGTCATTTTGATTTCTGTTTGCATTCTTGGTCTAACTGCACATTTCCACAGTTATACCTTCATTTAGTTTCTTTCTGTTACCCCTTGGATATAGTCATTCCTTTCTTCAGCTCTTTGTATTGCTTCAAGAATTCTCTGAAGGGCTGGTTTTGTGGACATGAATTCTTTCAGCCTATTTATGTCATGGAAGACTTTTCTTTCCTCCCTTTCCCCCCTGTCAACTATAATAGACATTTTGGCTGGGTAAAGTATTCTGGGTTGACATCTGTCATCATTTAGAACTGGGAATACTTTGGTCCAGGCTCTCTGGCTTTCAGAATTTGCACTGAAAAGTCAGCTGTAATTTTGATGGGTTTTCCTTTATATGTGACTTTTCTTTTGTAGCTTTCAGTATTGTCTCTTTGTTCTGTACATTTACTGTTTTTACTATGACATGCAGTGGAGAGTTTCTTTTCTGGTCCTGTCCATTTGGTGTTCTCTGTGCTTCCTGTATTTGTATGGGCATGTCTTTCTTTAATTTGGGGACATTTTCTTCTACAATCCTGTTTAAGATCTGGTCCATACCATTATCCTGAGGCTCTTCTTTTTCCTCTATGCCTATGATGTGTAAATTTGGTCATTTTATGGTGTCACACACTTCCTGCATATCCCAATCCTGTGTTTTCTTAAATTTTACATAATCTTTGCTTGAGTGGTCTAATTCATCAACTTTATTTCCAGTCTTGGTATTCTGTTTTCCATTTCATTCAGTCTATTGGTGAGGCTTTCTCTTGTCATTTCTAATTGGCTTATTCACTTCATTTTTTATTTCAGCCTGAGTATTCTTCAATATTTCTAACTCTTTTCTTAATTCACTTAGAAGTTTATCCCTGTCTTCTTTCTATTCTTTGATATCCTTGTTTTTGTATTTTTTAAATTCATTGAATTCTTTTATCGTAATTCTTCTTTTGAATTCTATGTCCTGTGTTACGTGTAGGGGGTTCTCACTGTACCCCTCTACAAGACTGTTGATACTTCATGAGGACATATTATTTGGGTTTTTCATGTTATTATTTTTTTGCTGTGATTTTGGCCTGTGGATTTCTTTAGTAGTTTCTGATTCTTGTGTGAGAATCAAGCCTTCGTTTGTTGAGTTTAGGTCTGTTTTTGTTTGTACATTTTATGTGCCTTTGTTGTTTACTTGTTGCGTGTGAGAAACTGCTCGGTTTAGGCTTCAGGTTCTCCCTTTTGATTTTATATTAGAGGGGCCAGATGGCTTTAGTCCTGCTGTTCAGGAGTTCCCACCGAGGCTCTAGTTGTGGGAGGAACAGATGCTCTCAGGCTTCATCCTAAGGTCTGGATCCCTATAGTCAGCAGGCAGAGTACAATTTGGGAGGTTTTCTAGGTAGAGGTAGGATTCAGGACTCTCAGGCAGTCAGGGAAGGAGGCTGGTCTCAGGAATCCCAAGCAGGTTGGGAGTGGGGACACCCAGGGATGAAAGCTGGTCTCAGGTATGCAAAGGTAAGTTGGGGGTGGGGGCAGGCTGTGAGGGTTCTAGGGAATTAGACTGAAGAATTGGGCTGTTCTGAGTGCAAAGAATCAGGAAGCCCTGGAGAACCTGGGCCAAGTGGGCAGTCCAGAGGTCTGGGGTGCCGAGAGAAGAAGTGGGTCAGCACCCACATTAGAAGGAGAAACAGGATGTGGGAGCTGGGAGGTTTAATCAGGTTGTGGAAGTCAAGGCACAGTGGGTGGGGTCAAACATACCAGGGAATGAAGCTGGCCTCAGGAATCTCAGGCAGGTTGGAGGTGGGACAGCCAGGGATGAAGGCTGGTCCCAGGTGTGCAAAGGCAAGGTGGGGGAAGAGGACTGGCTTTGAGGGCTCCAGGGGACTAGACTGAAGAATTGGGTCAGTCTGGGTGCAAAGGATCAGGAAACAGTAGAGAGTCTGGGCCAAGAGGGTAGTCCGGAGGTCTGGGGTGCCAAGAGAAGAAGTGGGCCAATGCCCACCTAGAAGGAGGTATTTATTTATTAAATTTTATGTGTATGAGTGTTTTGTGTGCATCTATGTAAGTATTTCAGAAGCACATGATGCCTGTAAAGGCTAGAAGATGTTATTAGATTCCCTGGTACTGGAGTTATGGGTGGTTGTTAGCTATTATGTGGGTGCTGGGAACTGAACCTGGTTCTTCTGCAAGACTTAGCATGCCTCAGCAAAGGCCTCGTGCCATTCTCTTTAGATCATACAACAAAACTGATGTTAGCCTTGCTCACAGGCACTTATGACTGGCTTTATGGATTACTGGCTGATTCAAACTCACTAAAGGCATCCATTTTATACCAGAAGTTTTATCAGCAGGTCAGGAACACAAAGAACTGGTAAACCAAATATCCCATGGACAATGTGCTACATGTTCCAGATCTCTCAGACTCTTCAGACTGTAGTTTTAACCCTTTCCTTAACAATAATCTGAGTAACAAAATGAGTCACTAATTCCTTCAGTATAGCTCAAGCTATAAAGAAAAAGGTTATAATTGATGCTAAAAGAACTAATACTAGCAAATTTATGACTGAAACACAGAAATACAGGCTAAGTACAGAAAGATAGATGTCAAATGAACACAAGGAATTTTAACTTCATAATAAAGACAAATTTCCAGATAGAGGGAATTGTGCACTAAAGAGAACTGCAGTTACTATCTTTGGTATGAAGTGACATGCAATGCACACTGCAGGCTGGGAATCCCTTACTGAAATGTTCTGGGTCCGAAGTATTTCAGATTTCACAGGTTAGAGAAAAATATTTGCATAGACTTTACCAGTTGAGCATCGCTAACCTGAAGAGTCCAAGTCCAAAATGCTCCAAGCCCTAAAGTTTTTAGCATCATGTTACTCTCTCCCTCTCTCTCTCTCTCTCTCTCTCTCTCTCTCTCTCTTGTGCATGCACACATGCACACATTTTTAAGAAAATAGTTCAATAGTTTATTTTTCTGTAAACCTGATTAGATGTTCTTCTAGAGGAGTGGCTCATGGATAATTTTGAGAATAACAGTTTTGGGAAAGCCCAGCATTCATGTCTCTCCTAGTAGGAAAGACGCCCTCTTATGTCTGCCAATTATTTATGTGTATGAGTGTTTGCCTGCATGTATGTAGGTGCATCACATGCATGCTGGTACCCAAAGAGGCCAGAGGAGGGCATTGTATCCCCTGGAACTGGGGATAGACAGTTGCAAACTGCCACATGAGTGCTGAGAACCAAACCCAGATCCTCTACAAGAACAGTAAGTACTCTTAGCTACTAAGCCATCTCTCCAGCCCCTGGCCTTCTAATTTTCACTATAAAATTTTAGAATCAATTTCTAACCCCAGGAAAGTAGTATCTCCACACGGCTTTTGGCATCTGTTTATTCTCAGGAATAGTTAGCTGCACATTGCTTTCTGAAGGTGAGAACAAATATTTATGAGAGAAAAATATAGGCGACTTCATTGCAGGACAGGGATCTCAATTAAGTGCAGTCTCAAGTTAGAGCTTGTAGATTTTCTCCATTGGGATCATCAGGCAAAGGGTTTAAATACAAATCTGTTTCCAAGAATTAATCTGAATTCTTGGGAGAGGAATAACCAGCTCTCACTTTTAACATACCACGTATGACTGGCGTCCTCTGAAGAAAAGGAACACTGCTACATTCCTGACACCTTTAGGAACCCTGGTTGCCTCTCACTGAACTGAGGACCGAGCTCAGAAGCCACCATTCGTGCAGGCCTTTCTGCAGTTGTCCTGAAGCAAGAACTGCAAGTAGCAGAAGCAAAGTGCAAAGATAGCAAAATAGTGTTCTAAAACTTTGTGTTTCTAGAGATTGAACCAGAATCTGTACGACCTGGGCAAGGCCTCTGCTGTTGGGCTACATCTCCATCCGTCTGCCACTCCACTCCTCTACCCCTCTACTACCAAGACAAAGAATAAAGAGCGTCCTTTCAAGGCTGGGTGTAGTGGCACACACCTTTAGTCCCAGTACTTGGGAGACAAAGGCAGGAAGATCTTTGTGAGGTCATAGGCCAGCCTGGTCTACATAGCAAGTTTTAGGCCTACCAGGGCTACATAGTGAGACACTGTCTCTAAAAACAAAAAATAAACATAAAAATCCAGAAAAACAAAATAAAAATATTCCTTCAAATCAACTCTAATAGCATATTAATCTACATTCTTATATATGTAAGGATTGTGGAGGTTTTCTATTATCTATTTTTATGAGTGTGAAAGTTTTGCATGCATGTACATAAGCACACCCATGTGTGCAATGCCTGTGGAGGCCAGAAGAGGGAGTCAGATCCCCTGGAACTGGAGTTACAGATCGTTGCTAGTTGCCATGCAGGTCCTGGGACCCAAACCTGGGTCCTCTGCAAGAGCAGCCAGAGCTCAAAACTGCTAAGCCATCTCCAGTCCCAGAGTTGTGGGTTTTACTGTACTAAACAGAATACAGAAGTCTACTCATAGGAATGCTATGAAGAGTAAGGTATTATACTATATTTTCAGGTAGTCATATGAATTTATAATCATGGTTGATACCTTCGATTTCAGGTCAAGCTAAACTGAGTAAAAAGCAAAACTCAAAACAAAACTGCATCTTTCACGTGTTCTGTATCTCCTGGAGTTGCCTTCCCAGCTCCTCCCAGGGTTATCATGACAGTGCTTATTTGCTTTTTTTCATAACAAAATGGGGGGGATTTCCCCCCTAACATGTCATCAAATAAATCCCTTACCTTGTAATTTCCAAACACTGAGAAATCATTCCACATGCTCAGTTCAATAGGGAGGGAGCACAAACAGCATTGTGGATATAAGCAATAGCCTATTTCACGAACAACTACAAATCCATTTCCCATAAGCAAAGACCCAAATGGCTAATTGCTTCATTTGAGCCAGAAATCATTCTTGTTATTTTATGCCAGTTCAGCATTTTTTTGTAATCACATAAGGTATCATGCTCACCCGCTATATACAGAAAAATGGCAAATCAAAACAACAATGGTAACACCCACCTTCTCCTCCCTACCCCTAGGCCCTTTGTGAAATTCACTACTCACTCCTGCCCTCAGTGCTCAAGGTTTAATGTTAATTTGAAGCAATGGCTTTCCAGACAAACCTCAACAGAGCAGATACTCAGAGAGGGTTGTTACTGTACCCATCTCCTCCCACTACTGTCTATCTTTGTCACCTAAACATAAAGCCCAGAATAAAAATAGAAAGACACTGTGGATATTGGACAGTGGCTTAGCATGCCAAGAAAGAAAGAAAGAAAGAAAGAAAGAAAGAAAGAAAGAAAGAAAGAAAGAAAGAAAGAAAGAAAGAAAGAAAGGAGGGAGGGAGGGAGGGAGGGAGGGAGGGAGGGAAGGAAGGAAGGAAGGAAGGAAGGAAGGAAGGGAAGGGAGGGGAGGAAAGAAAAGGAAGGGCGGGCGAGAGGGAAGGAAGGAGGAAAGCTGCAAAGTTGCTTTACAATTTTTCCACCCACAAAATCTGAGCTGAGGAAAAGACAGGGCAAAGCACTTCCCTGGAAAGTGTAAGGACCAAAGTTCAGATCCCCAGAAGACAGGAGACAAAAGCTGATGGGGAGGACAGCTTCCTATAATCACATGGCACTGGAGGTAGAGACAGCACATACATGTGTGACCTCACACACGAACATGCACACACACCAACACCACACACATATATACATACCAACATTTTTTTCATAAAACTAATTATTTCCCAAATAAACTTTATTTTAAAAAAGAGTATCACAGTACACATAGAAATTTAAATAGGGCACATGGAACAGTTATGAGTCAAATTACATACATGTGAAGTCACAGTTTATGTTTGATATTGTCTCTAATTGGAGGGTACAAAGGTATAGCTAAACAAAAAGACATATAACTTAAACATTCATAATCTATGAGTATGTTTTTATTTCACACTTGTATCCAAATGTTTAGCTAAGAATTGATACAAAGTCATACAAGGTAAAGAAATATGCTATTTTCCTTTCTTGCTCTACCATAAATGGCACCAGCAACTTCTGTACAAAGCACCTCTTCAAGACACACCACTGCCCTTCCTTCTACAACACACTGTAAGGCCTTCTCACAACCTCTCCAGGTTCAGAAAAATGTCAGTGGTATCATCATTTTAAGGTTATAACTGGGTTAGAGAGATGCTTTAGCAGTTAAGAGTACGTACTGCTTTTGCAGATGATCTGAGTTCAATTTCCAGCACCCACAATGGGCAGCTCAACTGCCTCAACTCCAGCTCCAGGGGGATCCTTCTGGATTCTATGGGCACCTGTACCCATGTGCACATACCCCTCTATACACACATATACACATAATTAAAAATTAATAAAACAATCCTTTAAGGCTATAACTGATATCGTCACCAAAAGTCTCAAAGTATATTCTTCCCAATAACACCATATTTTAGTGAGTGAAATGTCAATACATAATCAGTGTAAATAATCCAAGTCCTACAAACAAACATGGAGGCAACAGGAGCTAAGACACACACCTGGACCCTCTCACTGATCACTGAGAGGGTGACTGAGACAATTCAGAGTGAATGTGAAAATTATTTTATGGAAACAGGGCCATTCCTGAATCCCAGGAAAACTGTAATCTGCCAGGAACAGCCAAGAACATTCCTTAGAGGGTAAAATGCAACAGGAAACTGGGCTCAACAGATACAAGCAAACCTGCTGCTTTCTCATTAGCAGAGAAGCAGACAACTCTGACCTTGGGGATTGAAAGCTGATTCTACAGGTTAGCCACTGACCTTGGGCACATCCATCCATCTCTGAATAGCAATTTTCTTATCTATAAAACAGTACATACAGTAAGATCCAGCAGCTTCTTTTCATAGATTTCAGAGCAATGAGAATCAGACAATAGAATACTCGATACTGTTTTGAAAACTATAAAGAACTATTCCTAATAGTTCAAATAGTTCAAATTTCCTAATAGGAAATTTGGGAGATTTTAAAAAATATTTAAGGTGAAAGTCAATTCAATTAAAATTAATTTTTAAAAATCACTAATCTTTTTAAAAGTCAATTTGAGATAGAATAATAAAATAATTTTTTAAACCGGTATAAGCATCTATTTGGTAGTGGTCTTTGATGAGGTAGAAATGGGAAAAGTCTGGTTGGCTTACTAATTTATGATACAATGTTATTGTAGAGTAATATACCAGTTGTAAACTATTAATTAAAGAATCAGGAGGTTAACACACCAGCCTTAAAAGTAAACACTTAATATAAACACAACTCTCTACCCATGCCTGCCATATTTTGATATGTTTGATTACAATGACACAAACATATAGATGATGTCCAATTTATCTTAACAGGCCATTAGTCACTAGGAAGGGAACTTTGCAGAATATTTCAAAGTGTACCTATTCACTTTGTTATCCATCCCAACATTGCACATCTCCATGCTAAGGCCATAACTGTTAAGGAATAAGGCCCACCATATTCCTCCTACCCTCAAGGCAGTTAAAGAAAAATCACTTTGTTATAACAGGAAAACAGCAAGCCCTGGGCTATTGTAAGAGCTTTTCAAATACATTAGTGTTTAGCTTCAAGAAAACAGCAGGAAGCAGAAATACAGGGTGTTGATTTGTTCTACAGCCTGGTCTTATGTTATGGCATGTTTCCAGTTGCAATATGTTATCAGTAAGTAAGCAAAACAAGCCTTTCTATATGAACATGATCCAGAAGTCTTCTTTTCAAAGATTAATCATTTCTTCCTAATAACTTACCAGAAAGAAATGGGTACTTACAAACTCTAAGGGGTTATTTAAATAATAGAAAAATACTATTAAAAATAAAAACAAAGCAAGAATATTGTTAAAAACTGAAACTTTCTTTACAGATGATGCCTTCTCTTTACAGATGGATGCTTTATAACACAGGCAGATGCATCTCTATAGCTCGTCATGCACATATGTAAATTCTCTGGCAGATATAAATCCATCTTTGTCTTCATCTTCTTTATCAAAAATATCCTCCACCAAGACATCATGATGACTTTCATTGACCACTGCACCATGCTTTTCAAACTCCTTCTTTAAATACACTTTAACCTACAAAATAATGGCTCTCATTAATAACTAGTTCAAAAGATACCCACATTAAGTCAGCCAATACCACACATACATACACAGCCATTTATTTAACACATATACACACTGCTGTTTACTTAACAATATAAAGGAACTCCAAAGCAAGTACTTTGTGACACGTTCCTAATGGTAGCAAAAGTATTATAAGGGTATTTTTCAGTTAGAAACTTCTGTTATACTGCTAGGTTGGAGAAACCAAATATTATTCAGAGGCAAAGATAATGCTTAAATTGTACATACAATCCTTGTATAAAATATAGATTCTTATTATCTCAGAAATTCACTATGAAAATCTACTACTCAAGGTTTCGTTTGAAAAAGTATGTCTCTGTGTATATGTGCATGCGCACGTGTGCATGCACGCTTGTGTGCACATGTGGAGAGTAGAGATTAACATCAAGTGTCTTCCTTGATCATTCTTCACCTTACTTTTTGAGACAGTTTCACTGAACTTGGAGCTTACTGCTGGGCTAGCCTGTCTGGCCAGCAAGTCCTAGTGCTGGGATTACAGTCATCCATAACCACATCAGTTTTTTGTGTGAGAGCTAGGGATCTAATCTCAGGTCCTCATGCATGCACAATAAGAACTTAGCGCATTAAGTCATTCCCCCAGCTCATTTGCTTGCTTTAAGCCGGAGTATAACTTTAAAGCTATGAATTCTAAGAGCCAAGTGTGCACGTGCCTGTAATAAGAAATATTATGCTAATTTTAATTTAAGCTAATTATTTTGAAATACCCACATCTGTCAGGAGATCTTAGAACCTTTCTAAGCTTTAATAATCAAGAGGTTTGAAAGAATATTGGACTAGAATCAAATCAGGTAAGAAAAAACTTATTTTGGAAAAAAATATGATAATATGCTTGACAAAAGCAAACTGTTCATTTCCATTTGTGCTCTATTTAAGACACCACTGAAGCCTGCCCAGTGTTTTCTTCCTAAGTGGTTCACTACAGAACTCATTCCCTCTAATTTTCTCCTCCCCTTCCTTCTCCCCACCTCTAATCTCTTCCTTGATCCTTCCTCACTGACCAGTGCCATCTCTTTTCTCTCGTCAAACTCTCACTGCTCATTCGGTTTTACTTCCCAAATCTGCTTATCCATAGAGAGTGCAGCAGACCACTGTATGGCATCTTTCTATTGAACAGCACAGTCTTCACACAGGCAAGTTAGAGCTACAGTACGCAAGGGATTACAATCTGTGAAGCAACAAGTCTCCCGGACACTCTGGAGCAAAGTTCTGTGAGAAGCATGCACTATCAAGACTAATGCACCAGTACTAAACAGTAGAACTCACATTCTTACATGATTCAGTATATAAGAAAATTTCTTTGGAAAGCCATATCCTTATCTGATTTATAATACAGAAGTAGGAACAGAATTCAATCTTGTATTTGAGACTACTCCAAATTTGTCTACTTTTGAATCCCAAGATGTGACATGTGTACAGGTGCCTTTAATCAACACTTTTCTGAACTTAACACAGAACCTCTTGAAACAGACCATAGTGGTGGCAGTGTTTATCTTAAGAGCTCCACCCCAGGCTTGCATAGTAGTTGTAAAAAAAAAAAAATGTAATTTCCAATATTCTGACAGAAACTTTTAAGTGTTTTAGGCTCATCTTCAATAGATCTTGATCAAAATTTACTACAAAAATTAGAGCTCTGCCAAAGGTTGTTGCCATGAAACACAGCTTTATCTGATTAAACAAATAAATACAGCATTAGCCAGCAGAGTAGCTGACAGAGTGGCCATTGGGCTAGCCTGTCCTGTGCCCCTTGGCCAGCCTGGCTTGGCAGCCAGACTACCCTATCTAAAAAAAAAAAAAAAAAAAAAAAAAAAAAAAAAAAAAAAAAA